>NW_019946358.1:0-17684 GCF_002910315.2 Salvelinus sp. IW2-2015 | reverse complement strand
CTGGATAGATCATATAAAGGGATACCTAGTTGGTCGTCTGTATATGGTCAGAGGATAGCTGTATATACCTGTAATGACCTGGGCTAGATCATAAAGGGGATACTAGTTGGTGTCGTATATGGTAGAGATACTGTATATACTGTAAGGACCTGGCTAGATCATAATAGGGGATACTAGTTGGTGTCTGTATATGGTAGAGACTACTGTAATGACCTGGCTAGATCATAAAGGGATACTAGTGGTTTCTGTATATGGTAGAGATACTGTAATGACCTGGCTAGATCATAAAGAGGATACTAGTTTGGTGTCTGTAATATGGTAGAGTACATGTTTATACTGTAATGACCTGGCTAGATCATAAAAGGGGATACTAGTTGGTGTCTGTATAGTGGTATAGATACTGTATATAACTGTAATGCCCTGGCTAGATCATAAAGGGGATTACTAGTTGGTGTCTGTATATGGTAGAGATACTGTAATGACCTGGCTAGATCATAAGGGGATACTAGTTGGTGTCTGTATATGGTAGAGATACTGTAATGACCTGGCTAGATCATAAAGGGGATACTAGTTGGTGTCTGTATATGGTAGAGATACTGGTAATGACCTGGCTAGATCATAAAGGGGATACTAGTTGGTGTCTGTATATGGTAGAGATACTGTTATATACTGTAAGTGACCTGGCTAGATCATAAAGGGGATACTAGTGGTGTCTGTATATGGTAGAGATACTGTATATACTGTAATGACCTGGCTAGATCATAAAGGGGATATAGTTGGTGTCTGTATATGGTAGAGATACTATATACTGTAATGACCTGGTTAATCATAAAGGGGATACTAGTTGGTGTCTGTATATGGTAGAGATACTGTATATACTGTAATGACCTGGTTAGATCATAAGGGGGGGGATACTAGTTGGTGTCTGTATATGGTAGAGATACTGTATATCCTGAATGACCTGGCTAGATCATAAAGGGGATACTAGTGGTGTCTGTATGGTAGAGATACTGTATATACTGTAATGACCTGGCTAGATCATAAGGGGATACTAGTTGTGTCTGTAATAATGGTAGAGATACTGTAATGACCTGGTTGATCATAAAGGGATACTAGTTTGGTGTCGGCAGATGGAAGGCGTCTGTATATGGTAGAGATACGTATTACATTTTTGTGATTGTAGTCTGTCACTGTCCTCTGGTTTCTTCTTCTGGTCACTGCAGGTGACAACAGTGGGTGCTGAGGAAGAAACACTTATTTATTTTACTCTGTACACCGTGACTGTTGCTTTACCATCTCCATCACACTGTGAGTGTTGCTTACCACTCTCCGCAGATATGTTGTTTTGCTCTTCGCCTTGTTGTTCACTGTTCCTAGCAGGCTAGTCTTCTTTGTGTGTTCCACTGTTCCTAGCAGGCTAGTCTTCTTTGTGTGTGTCACTGTTTCCTAGCAGGCTAGTCTTCTTTTTGTGTGTCACTGTTTCCTAGCAGGCTAGGCTTCTTTGTGTGTTCACTGTTCCTAGCAGGCTAGTCTTCTTTGTGTGTTCACTGTTCCTAGCAGGCTAGTCTTCTTTTGTGTGTTCACTGTTCCTAAGCAGGCTAGTCTTCTTTGTGGTGTTCACTGTTCCTTAGCAGGCTAGTCTTCTTTGTGTGTTCACTGTTCGTAGCAGGCTAGTTCTTCTTGTGTGTTCACTGTTCCTAGCAGGCTAGTCTTCTTTGTTTGTTCACTGTTCCTACAGCAGGCAGGTCTTCTTTGTTGTTCACTGTTCTAGCAGGCTAGTCTTCTTTGTGGTGTTCACTGTTCCTAGCAGGCTAGTCTTCTTTGTTTGTTCACTGTTCATAGCAGGCTAGTCTTCTTTGTTTGTTCCCTGTTCATAGCAGGCTAGTCTTCTTTGTTTTGTTCCACTGTTCCTAGCAGGCTAGTCTTCTTTGTTTGTTCACTGTTTCTAGCAGGCTACTTCTTCTTTGTGTGTTCACTGTTCCTAGCAGGCTACTCTTCTTTGTGTGTTCACTGTTCCTAGCAGGCTAGTCTTCTTTGTGTGTTCCACTGTTCGTAGCAGGCTAGTCTTCTTTGTTGTTCACTGTTCATAGCAGGCTAGTCTTCTTTGTTGTTCACTGTTTCATAGCAGGCTAGTCTTCTTTGTTTGTTCACTGTTCCTAGCAGGCTAGTCGTCCTTGTGTGTTCACTGTTCCTAGCAGGCTAGTCTTCTTGTGTGTTCACTGTTCCTAGCAGGCTAGTCGTCCTTGTGTGTTCACCTGTTCCTAGCAGGCCAAGTCTTCTTTGTGTGTTCACTGTTTCCTAGCAGGCTAGTCTTCTTTGCAATCAACTTGTCTGACAAGGGAAATTGATGTGAAGAAGTTGTCCATGGTCACATTTCTGCCTTTGCATGTAAGGATCACATGACTCAAAACCAACAGTCTGCAGACAGTCACCCGCTGGCCTGGTTTCTTTCCCAGACAAGGAAAGACATTGAGCAAGTCGGCAGCTAACCAAAACGAAGTCACGTGCACCATGATCAGTCTCTATCTGGTTTCTATGGCCGTCTCTCCATTGATGACAGAATAGCAGATTTTAATTTGATTGTGTTACTAGTTTCTGCTTAGTTGCCAGATCAATGCTGCTGCTGGAGTGGTATGTGATAAATACATGGACAACACGGATGTTGTTGAAGAAAGTGAACTTTGGAAATAAAGCTGCACCTCCTGAATGTTGAGAGTTATTTCATAAAGGTACGTGTCAAGGAACCTGTAGAATCTGCTCTTCCGATACAGTATTATATAGAAACACAATGTTTTACCTACAGAATCTGCTCTTTCAGATACAGTATTAGATAGAAACACAATGTTTTACCTGCAGAATTCTGCTCTTTCAGATACAGTACTATATAGAAACACAATGTTTACCTACAGAATCTTGCTTTTCAGATACAGTATTATATAGAAACACAAATGTTTTACCTACAGAATCTGCTCTTTCAGATACAGTAACTATATAAGAAACACAAGTTTTACCTGCAGAATCTGCTCTTTCAGATACAGTACTATATAGAAACACAATGTTTTACCTGCAGAATCTGCTCTTTCAGATACAGTATTATATAGAAACACAATGTTTTACCTGCAGAATCTGCTCTTTCAGATACCGTATTATATAGAAACACAATGTTTTACCTGCAGACCCCTGCTCTTTCAGATACAGTTATTATATAGAACACAATGTTTTACCTACAGAATCTGCTCTTTCAGATACAGTATATATAGAAACACAATGTTTTACCTGCAGAATCTGCTCTTCAGATACAGTATTATATAGAAACACACATGTTTTACCTACAGAATCTGCTCTTTCAGATACAGTATTATATAAGAAACACAATGTTTTTACCTGCAGAATCTGCTCTTTCAGATACAGTATTATATAGAAACACAATGTTTTACCTGCAGAATCTGCTCTTTCAGATACAGTATTATATAGAAACAACAATGTTTTACCTGCAGAACTGCTCTTTCAGATACAGGTCCTATATAAGAAAACACAATGTTTTACCTCTTTCAGATACAGTATTATATAGAAACACAATGTTTTACTGCAGAATCTGCTCTTTCAGATACAGTATTATATAGAAACACAATGTTTTACCTGCAGAATCTGCTCTTTCAGATACAGATTATATAGAAACACAATGTTTACCTCTTCAGATACAGTATTAATATAGAAACCACAATGTTTTACCTGCAGAATCTGCTCTTTCAGATACAGTATTATATAGAAACACAATGTTTTACCTGCAGAATCTGCTCTTTCAGTACAGATTATATAAGAAACACAATGTTTTACCTGCAGAATCTGCTCTTTCAGATACAGTATTATATAGAAACACAATGTTTTACCTGCAGAATCTGCTCTTTCGATACAGTATATATAGAAACCATGTTTACCTGCAGAATCTGCTCTTTCAGATACAGTATTATATAGAAACACAATGTTTACCTCTTTCAGATACAGTATTATATAGAAACACAATGTTTTTACTGCAGAATCTCCTCTTTCAGATACAGATTATATAGAAACACAATGTTTTACCTGCAGAATCTGCTCTTTCAGATACAGTATTATATAGAAACACAATGTTTTACCTCTTTCAGATACAGTATTATATAGAAACACAATGTTTTACCTGCAGAATCTGCTCTTTCAGATACAGTATTATATAGAAACACAATGTTTTACCTGCAGAATCTGCTCTTTCAGATACAGTACTATATAGAAACACAATGTTACCTGCAGAATCTGCTCTTTCAGATACAGTATTATATAGAAACACATGTTTTACCTGCAGAATCTGCTCTTTCAGATTACATATTATATAGAAACACATGTTTTACCTCTTTCAGATCCAGTATTATATAGAAACACAATGTTTTACCTGCAGAATCTGCTCTTTCAGATACAGTATTATTATAGAAACACAATGTTTTACCTGCAGAATCTGCTCTTTCAGATACAGTATTAATATAGAAACACAATGTTTTACCTGCAGAATCTGCTCTTTCAGATACAGTACTATATAGAAACACAATGTTTTACCTGCAGAATCTGCTCTTTCAGGTACAGTATTATATATGAATCACAATGTTTTACCTGCAGAATCTGCTCTTTCAGTACAGTACTATATAGAAATCACAATGTTTTACCTGCATGTGACTGAAGGAGGATTTGATAATAAATGCTCCTTTCACTGCATCTGTCAATTACAAGATGCGCCCATCTCTTCATGTACATTTGACAACCTGAAAGGCCTAATATGTCACTCATCAGCTTATTGTAAACGTAATTTGTCTACAGGCTAACTCTTATCAATGTGGGAAATTAGTTGTGGTATAGTTTAGGAGTAGTGTTGATGGACCGGCTGATCAGGCTACTCTTATCAGTGTGATATTAGTTTTGGTATAGTTTAAGGATTCGTGTCGATGGACCGGCTGATCAGGCTAACTCTTATCATGTGTGATATTAGTTTTGGTATAGTTTAGGAGTAGTGTCGATGGACCGGCTGATCAGGCTAACTCTTATCATGTGTGATATTAGTTTTGGTATAGTTTAGGATTAGTGTCGATGGACCAGCTGATCAGGCTACCTCCTATAATGTGTGATATTAGTTTTGGTATAGTTTAGGATTAGTGTCGATGGACCAGCTGATCAGGCTGACTGGCATACGTTTGTTTCCCGCTCATCAACTTGGATAGAGTCCAGGACATGTTTTACATCAGTCTAAAGGCATGCTGCAACTCATAGCATGTTGTCATTTCCTTACAATACATTTTATTAGTATTAGAGTTACAGTCAATAAAACAGTCCCATAACAGTTTATTTGGAGAAAGTAAAACATAACAGAGAATATTATTAACCTGCGTGGCGTGTGGTCAAATGATTTACTGCTGATAAACAGGCATAAAACAAACTCATCATTACACTGTTGTTCTACATTAAATCAGAAAGCAGGACTGATTCTAGTGTTAAAAGTCAGGGAGCAGGACTGATTCTAGTGTTAAAAGTCAGGCAGCAGGACTGATTCTAGTGTTAAAAGTCAATTCTGCCGCTTTTCAACCTCATATTCATCCTCTCCAGCACCAAAACAGAATCTATATTTGTGAAAACAGCACGTTTCTATGATCTGTAGTGAAAAATATAAGAAGAAAAGTCTTAAAAATATGTTTTCTGTGACATAAAAGTAAAAAACAGTGATTTTCAAAACCTGCACTAGGTTTCTAGCCCCACGGAGGGTATTTTATTGCTCCCAACACCACTGACAATATAACTGTGTTTGAAAACCACTGCTTTTAAATGTTATAACTTTTGATGATGTCATCGGGTAGAACTTTTTAACTTTATACTTTTTTTCTACAAAACTTAGAAATCCACCATTTATTTTATTTTATTTTTACGGCTGAATTGGACATTTAAAGGTAATTTTTTWAAATATAATTTGCCTCCACAGCAACATGAACACCTGAATACTTTCACATACAAACCAGAGGAGGCTGGTGGAGGAGCTATAGGAGGACAGGCTCAGTGTAAAGACTGGAATGGAATAAATGGAACGCTATCAAACACTTAATTTATTTATTCCATTTCAGCCATAAAAATTAACCCGTCCTCCTATAACTCTTCCCACCAGCCTTTCCTCAGAAATGTCTCTGTTCTGATAAAAGAGAAGTTGAGAATTCCACATGTTGTTTCTGTTGTATCGACATGGATCTACATTAAACCACATGTTGTTTCTGTTGTATTGACATGGATCTACATTAAACCACATGTTGTTTCCTGTTGTATTGACATGGATCTACATTAAACCACATGTTGTTTCTGTTGTATCGACATGGATCTACATTAAACCACATGTTGTTTCTGTTGTATTGACATGGATCTACATTAAACCACATGTTGTTTCTGTTGTATTGACATGGATCTACATTAAACCACATGTTGTTTCTGTTTATTGACATGGATCTACATTAAACCACATGTTGTTTCTGTTGTATTGACATGGATCTACATTAAACCACATGTTGTTTCTGTTGTATTGACATGGATCTACATTAAACCACATGTTGTTTCTGTTGTATTGACATGGATCTAACATTAAACCACAGGTTTGTTCTTGAGACTGATGAGGAAGAGTGGGGTGGTAAGGATTTTGCAACACTACTGTAGTTGGCACAACCTTGTGACTAAGTTAACTTCCTGCTGCAATACTTGGGGTAATTCAATGTTATCTTTCAGGATTCCAAAAAGACATCTCTGTACAGGATCTGAATTTTATAACCTTTTAAATGAGAACTTTCCTGCAATGTAGGGAATGTAAAACTTGTAGTGTATTTGAGATTAATATAAAAAGGTTTTTGAAAGTCTGTAATATAGACCTACTTCCTCTGCATTAGCGTCAGAAAATATGGGATTTCCTCATAAGAAATTGTAAATAAGTTTGTACGCAGTTCAACATGGCTGTAGAAACTGTGGCACAGATTTCTCTGTAGAATTCGAAGTCAGATACATGTGTTGATTTGAGGAAAGACGGGCAGATTCTGGTAAGTCTTGGCTAATTATTATAAAGTTAGGTCGTCGTCAGACATTCAATAGACAGAGTAGGCTGAGATATGATCCTTTATATGATGAACCAACCTGATGGTCTCTGTAGGAAATGTTTTTAAATATCCTTTATATTGATGAACAACCTGATGGTCTCTGTAGGAAATGTTTTTAAATATCGCTACATGCTCAGTTATTTTGAATTAAACTGATTTGAAGGTGATGAGTCCTGCTACTGGTAGTCTATGTGAACTCTGTCAGGACCACTTGTGGATCACGGCAGGGGTACAGGTGGGTCGCGGGATGACATTGCCCAAAACAAATGTTTTCACTTATTAACTTAAACGACTAAAACGAAATAGAAAGTATGTAGAAAAGATAATGGACTTTGTCAATAACAGCCTGTAATCTTTGAAGATTTTCAATCAACTAACGACGTCACCGACCTTTTAGCCATCGCTGATCCATTTTTCATTTTCCATTGGTTTTGTCTTGTCTTACATCACACCTGGTCAAATGATGAATTTCATATGCCCATCTCAACTGGAGCCCTGGTGCTGCTGACTCCATAATACGGTCGGTGATTCTTTAATGGGTGTGTGCTGGTGGCAGGGAAGTCAGGCGCAGGAGAATGAACTTGGTATGAACGAAGCAGTTTAATAAGATAGAAACGCTGTTAACAAAATGTACAAAATAAAATAATAGGGTGAAACACTCGTCGCACACCAGAACATAATCTTGCACAAACAAACAATCACCGACAAAGACATGAGGGGAAACAGAGGGTTAAATACACAGCATGTAATTGATGGGATTGAAACCAGGTGTGATGGAAGACAATACAAATCAAATGGAAAATGAAAAATGGATGATGATAGGCGATAGGTGATGGCTAGAAGGTCGGTGACGTCGACCGCCGACCACCGCCCGAACAGGGAGAGGGACCAACTTCGGCGAAAGTCGTGACACCCACTGATTTTGTTATAATGCTTGAGCATAAGAACACAGGATCAACTCAAAAAACACCTCAATTGGTGGGTCAGGAAGCACGGGAACCTCTGCCTTAACAAACAGTGGCACAATATATTATCATTATAATTATTATTGAAACTAAACCAAGAGATGAGGTGACAAATATCAGTCATGACTACATGTTCATGTGATGCATTAAATCACCGGACTGTTTGGATGTATCTGTTAGTAAATGTTTAATTTCTAAAAGAAATAATGAATAAATGAAAACCATTGGAAATCAATTATTTGTTGTCACTGTGTTAACCACAACCAACATGTTGGATCTCTGTTTAGGGGTCAGTGCTCTAAAATGAGTCTCTCTGGGGAGAGAGAGGAGGGGGGCCCTGCCTCTAAAATGAGTCTCTCTGGGGAGAGAGAGGAGGGGGGCCCTGCCTCTAAAATGAGTCTCTCTGGGGAACATGACACCACAGCTAAGAGGTGAGATGACAATTTTGTTGAACAATTATTATGTTTATTTCCAAAACACTATATCCCCCCCAAAAAAATCACATTTGTTTTTTCATCAGATTGCAATATATTGTGTTTTGCAAGGAATAACAGTTTTATACACATCTCAAATCTATGAATAGAAAATCTGACACCTTCAATATTAACGTTCTCAGATTTTCTATTCATAGATTTGAGATGTGTATAAAACTGTTATTCCTTGCAAAACACAATATATTGTTTAGCTGGAATGGAATGGACACATCCTGTATATCTGACTGTGATATGTGGTTGTCTCACCTAGATATCTATATATCCATTGTTTAGCTGGAATGTAATGTTGGTATCCTGTATATCTGACTGTGATATGTGGTTGTCTCACCTAGATATCTATATATCCATTGTTTAGCTGGATTGGAATATTCATATCCTGTATAATTGACTTTGATATGTGGTTGTCTCAACTAGTTATCTTAAGATAAATGACACAGTTTCTCACAGCAGGAAAATAATCCTTCATCAACAGGAAATGTGAACGGAATGTAGGAGAATATAACACAATAGATCTGATAAAAAATTATACAAAGAAAAAAACAACATTCTTTTGTATTTCCTTTTGTACATTTTCATCTTTGAAACGCAAGAGAAAGAGCATAATGTATTATTCCAGCCCAGGTGCAATTTAGATGTTGGCCACTAGAGTGTATGTGCAAACTTTTAGACTGACCCAAAGAACCATTGCATTTCCGATCAAACTTTTGTATGAAGACTGCCCAAATGTGCCTAATTTGTTTATTAATAACTTTTCATGTTCAAAAYTGTGCACTCTCCTCAAACAATAGCATGGTATTCATTCACTGTAATAGCTATTATAATTTGGACAGTGCAGTTAGATTAACAAGAATTTAAGCTTCCTGCTAATATCAGATATGTCTATGTCCTGGGAAATGTTCTTGTTACTTCCAACCTCATGCTAATCGCATTAGCCTACGTTAGCTCAACCATCCCGTGGAAGGGACACCGATCCTGAAGAAGTTTTAACCTGTTATGGCTGCAGGCCGGTGTCGGTACACTTATGACAACAGCCCGTCCAAGTGCAGGGCGCGAAATTCAAAAGATATTTTTTAGAAATATTTAACTTTCACACATTAACAAGTCCAATACAGCAAATGAAAGATAAACATCTTGTGAATCCAGCCAACATGTCAGATTTTTAAAATGTTTTACAGCAAAAACACCACGTATATTTATGTTAGCTCACCACCAAATACAAAAAAGACATTTTTCACAGCACAGGTAGCATGCACAAAACCAACCAAACTAACCAAGAACCAACCAAACTAACCAAGAAACAACTTCATCAGATGACAGTCTTATAACATGTTATACAATAAATCTATGTTTTGTTCGAAAAATGTGCATATTTGAGGTATAAATCATAGTTTTACATTGCAGCTACAATCGGAAATAGCACCGAAGCAGCTAGAACAATTACAGAGACCAAATTGAAATACCTAAATACTCATCATAAAACATTTATGAAAAATACATGGTGTACAGCAAATGAAAGAAAAACATCTTATAAATCCAGACAATATTTCCGATTCTTTAAGTGTTTTACAGCGAAAACACAATATAGCATTATATTAGCTTACTACAATAGCCTACCACACAACCCCATTCCTTCAATTCAACGTTAGCGATGGCGAATAAACCAGCAAAAGATATACATTTTTTCACTAACCTTCATAAACTTCATCAGATGACAGTCCTATAACATCATATTACACAATACATATATGGTTTGTTAGAAAATATGCATATTTAGTATTTAGAGCTGAAATCCGTGGTTATACAATGTGACCATGTAGCAATTATTTTCCAGAATCTCCGTATATGTTTCTGACACTCACCTATTCTGACCAAATAACTATTAATAAACTTTACTAAAAAATACATGTTGTATAGGAAATGATAGATACACTAGTTCTTAATGCAATCGCCGTGTTAGAATTCTAAACATAACTTCAAATACGACATGCAGCTTACGTTATAGCGAGAGATCGCCCAAAATCTGGGCGCAAACTAATAGTAAACATGTTCGACAGATATATGAAATAACATCATAAATGGGTCCTACTTTTGATGATCTTCCATCAGAATGTTGTACAAGGGGTCCTTTATCCAGAACAATCGTTGTTTGGTTTTAGAATGGCATTTTCCCTCTCGAATGAGCAAAACTAGCCAAGTGGCGCTAAGCTCTCCTTCTTCACCAAACTCAAAGAACGCAACACGCCTAAACTCCTGAAAAAAATTCAATAATCTAATAAAACTATATTGAAAAAACATACTTTACGATGATATTATCACATTTATCAAATAAAATCAAAGCCGGAGATATAAGATGTCTATAACGAATGCTTTTCAGAAGCCAATACTGGTGACCTTTATGCACTTCCTGAACAAAGGAATTCTGGGGTCATGTCATTCCAAGCTCTCTCTTTTGACCATAGAAATACCTACAAACCCCATTTCACCTCTCACAGCCTATTGACATCTAGTGGAAGGCGTATGAAGTGCATGTATACTAATAGATATCAAGCACATTTATAGGCAGGCCCTGGAACAGAGCCTCGATTTCAGATTTTTCACTTTCTGACAAGAAGTTTGCTGCAAAATGAGTTATGTTTTACTCACAGATATAATTCAAACGGTTTTAGAAACTTGAGAGTGTTTTCTATCCAATAGTAATAATAATATGCATATTGTACGAGCAAGAATTGAGTACGAGGCCGTTTGAAATGGGCACCTTTTATCCAAGCTACTCAATACTGCCCCTGCAGCCCAAAGAAGTTAAACAATAAAAGCTAATTTACGACCATTTCTGAAACATTTCTGAAAGTGAATATATAGCGTTTTGGAATGAAACTCTTCTTATGTTTCCCCATCTGAGCTCAGAGTAGATGAGAGATGTAATGTTTGTCTCTGTTGTGTTGAAGCCCAATCAAGCAGGAGAGACCAGCCTCCCCTGTACCCAGCTGTGTGTTCATGAAGAGTGACTTGTCTATGAATCAACCTCTACACTTTAGAAAGGGAGACTTTTCTACTGTTCAAAGGTAAGAATAACTTATGGTCAGTGAGTTAAAACCTGTCTAGTACTGGGGTTCCGCTAGCAGAACCCCCCCCACATTCCACTGAAAAGGCAGCGCGGGAAATTCAAAAATATTTTTCTGAAATATTTAACTTTCACATTAACAAGTCCAATACAGCAAATGAAAGATAAACATCTTGTGAATCCAGCCAACATGTTCAATTTTTTAAATGTTTTACAGCGAAAACACAACATATACTTATGTTAGCCCACCACCAAATCCAAAAAGAAATCCAAAAAAGCACAGACATTTTTCACAGCCAACATAGCTTTCACAAAACCCACAAATAGAGATAAAATTCATCACTAACCTTTGAACATCTTCATCAGATGAGTCATATAACATCATGTTACACAATACATGTATGTTTTGTTCGATAATGTGCGTATATATATATATAAAAAATCTCAGTTTACATGCGTGCGTTACGTGCAGTAATGTTTTGATTCCAAAACATCCGGTGATTTTGCAGAAATACTCATAATAAACATTGATAAAAGATGCAAGTGTTATTCACAGAATTAAAGATGAACTTATCCTCTATGCAACCTCTGCTGCTGTGTCGGATTTCAAAATAAACTTTACGGAAAAAGATTAATCTGAGAACGGCGCTCAGAACCCAAAAGAAAAACTTTGGCGCCAACAAAAGCTACAAAAACACTATAAATAAAATATGCCTATTATTACCTTCGAATAACTTCATCAGAAGGCGCTCCCAGGATTCCCAGATCGACAATAAATGACTGAAAAGTTCCATAAAGCCCATCATTTAGCCACTTGTTGTTAGCATGTTCAGCCCAGGAATCCATTTTCATGACGCACGAGCAATCCCTCCAGACAAAAACTCTAAAAGTTCCGTTACAAGTCGTAGAAACAAGTAAAATGATGTATGCCATCCATATATAGTATGTGTTTTACATTTATCATCAATAAGGATGCAACCGGAGAATTTCATTGTCTGAAGAAAGAGCATTGGAACGAGAGCTCTCTCTCGCTCGCACGCTAAATGAGACTGAGAGTTTCTGAAGACCACTCAGTAAAATAGCTCCTATGAGCCCCTCCTTTATAGTAGAATCATATAACCAAAATCTAAAGACGGTGACATCTAGTGGAAGCCCTAGGAAGTGTTTGCTCATCCATAACTAGAAGGGGTATCATTTGACACTGTTTTGAAAATCAAGTTCTCACTTTCTGTTTGGACTTCTTCTCAGGTTTTTGTCTGCCAAATGAGTTCTGCTATTCTTACAGACATTAGAAACTTCAGAGTGTTTTCTATACAATAATAATAATAATATGCATGTATTACCTTCTGGTAACTAGGAGGAAATTCAGTTTTTTCAATTTGTTCAAAGTGGAAACGCTGCCCCCTGTCCCGATGAAGTTTTAAACAACACTGTCTCTAGTCATTTCTCTCCCATTTTCCCATTTATTTTTGTTGTTTTCGTAATCCATAGGCTAATCCTTTATTCAATTTCCTAGTCATGAAACAATTTTAAACAAACACAATATTCCCTCCGCGTGGTGTGTGTGTGTGTGTGTGTGTGTGTGTGTGTGTGTGTGTGTGTGTGTGTGTGTGTGTGTGTGTGTGTGTGTGTGTGTGTGTACTCCCTGGTGAGGAGATGTAATCTCATGTTTTGTCCACAGAAACCAACAGGAGAGATCAGAGTCAGAGATTCTCAGTGGTCAGTCTTCCCATGTCATCAAACAGACCTGGCCTCCATATTCAGTGTATGTGGTCCTGTTATGTACATTTGTTTTTGTTTACCTCAATCAAAGTTGATTTGTCAATCATTAATTAATGTGTTAATGTGAAAGCATTTCTTCTCTTGCTTAACTATTTACTTGATTTATTTCAGTTGCTTGAAGAGAATATTATGACATTTGTGAGAAAGAGCTGAAAATATTCAAGAGGATTCTTAGGCCAGAACTCCAGAAAGCTTTGAGAGTCAGAAGCAGGACAAGGAAGTGGTGGATGCTGAAGATGAGAAGCAGGAGAGCAGTGCCAGAGAGGGGGCTCTGAAGATCACACTGCACGTCCTGAGGAAAATGAACCAGAAGGAGCTTGCTGACACACTGGAGAAATGTAAGATCTGTCTGCCTCATGTTGAATTCTGTTTTATAACATTTAAAGCTGTAGCTAAAGTACAGCTAAAGTAGCTGTGTACTCAATGATATTGTACAGCCTTAACACAACACCTAGTGACCTCATCAATTAGCAGCAGGGATGTGTTGTGTTGATTAATTTAGAGAGAGAGAGACAACATTCATAATACAATCAATAATACTAAAATAATATAATCAGTCACACTAGTCTGTCATGCATATGAAAACATTTACACATTTATACAGTCAGTTAAAAACTTCTTGCAACTACAGGGGGTGCTGTTCCGCATTAGCATATTTGTGTCTCCAAATTAAACTGCCTCGTGCTAAATTCTTGATCGTACAATATGCATATTATTGTTATTATTGGATAGAAAACACCTTCTAGTTTCTATAGAAGTTGGAATTTTGTCTCTGAGTGGTACAGAACAATTTCTACAGCACTTTTCATGACAGGGTTCAGATTTCAGAAATTTTTCCCTTGATCTGGGGTCTGTTTATAAGGCCACAGTGAATGCTATGAAGAAACCGACACTGCCTACGTCTTCCTCTGGGTGTCTGTACGTCATCACGTTTTCAATGAAATCGATGGGACGTTCACAGCCATTATAAATGACAAAATGTACAGAGACCCCCCTTTCTCAACGTGCGCCTCAACGTGAAGGCCATCGGACCTGCCTCGTTCCAAATCGTTTTCTAACCAGCAATATTTCTCCGGTCATGTTTTCAGTCGTTATAGTTGTTAAAAACATCATAATGTAGTGAATTTGAAACGTTTTATAGCAATTATATCCGTTTAGTGCGATTCTGAGGAATTTATTTGTCGTGCACTCTGAAAGTTTGGACACGTTTTAGGGTGTCGGTCGTTGGTGGTGGACATTTCGAAGGACAGAGGACATCTATCGACCAAAAGACGTTTATAACATAGAAAGGATACATTGCCCAAGAATCTGATGAAAGAACAGCTCAAAGTAAGCAATATTTAATATGATAAATCGTGTTTCTGTCGAAATATTTAAACGCATATTTCGCCATTTTGTTTGGTATAGCTTCACTTGGCCAACCCTGTATTGAAAAGTAAGGATAATTTTAAAAATGTAAATCAGCGGTTGCATTAAGAACTAATTTGTCTTTCGATTGCTGTCAACCCTGTATTTTTTAGTCAAGTATATGATTAGCTTTCAATTAAACTAGATCACTCTGATAGATGACGTCAGACATATTGAGGCTTGATTTCCTAGTATTTTTATTGTGTAACCACGGTTTTGTTGGCTAAATATGCACCTTTTCGAACAAACTGTATATGTATATTGTAAAATGATGTTACAGGAGTGTCATCGGAAGAATTCTGAGAAGGTTAGTGAAAAAATTAATATATTTTGGCGGTGATTACGTTATAGCGCTCTTTGGCTGGAATCGATGCTCTTGTACGTTTTCACATGTGGTATGCTAACTTATCGATTTATTGTGTTTTCGCTGTAAACGCTTAGAAAATCTGAAATATGGTCTGAAATCACAAGAACTGGGTCTTTCCATTGCTATGCTTTGTCTATTCTTATGAAATGTTTTATGATGAGTAATTGGTCAACACGTTGCTCTATCTAGTAATTCTAGTCAATTTTGTATGGTCGGTGCAATTGTAAACTGTGATTTCCACTGAAATATGCACTTTTTTAACAAAAACTATCCTATACCATGAATATGTTTCAGACTGTCATCTGATGGTTTTTTTTATAGGTTATTGGCTATCAATATCTTAGTTGAGCCGAATTGGTGATAGCACCTGAAGGAGTAAGAAACTGATGGAGTTAGAATAGTGGTGTTTTTTGCTAACGTGGTTAGCTAATAGATTTACATATTGTGTCTTCCCTGTAAAACATTTTAAAAATCTGAAATGGTGGCTTTATTACAAGATTTGTATCTTTCATTAGGTGGCTTGGACTTGTGATTTAATGATATTTAGATGCTACTATCTACTTGAAGCTATGCTAGCTATGCTAATCAGTGTGTGGGGGGTGGGGGTGCTCCCGGATCCGGGATTGATACTCGTGAAAGGTTAAGAGAATCAATTGTTATAATGTAAACGTTATAACCGTCTTACAATACTGTAGTCATTAAACAAGACGTACAAAAAATTTTTATTTTTTTAAAATCCCCCCCCCCTCATGTGTTATTTTAGATCAGTGAGCTTGCTGTGATTTGCCAACGTGAACTCAAATCTAATCTAAAGAAGAAGTTTCAATGTGTATTTGAGGGGATCGCTAAACAAGGAAACCCAACACTTCTCAATAAGATCTACACAGAGCTCTACATCACAGAGGGTGGAACAGGAGAGGTCAATAATGAACATGAGCTGAGACAGATTGAGACAACAACCAGGAAACAAGCAAGACCAGAGACTGCAATCAAATGTAACGACATCTTCAAATCCTTAACTGGACAAGACAAACGTATCAGAACTGTGCTGACAAAGGGAGTCGCTGGCATTGGAAAAACAGTCTCTGTGCAGAAGTTCATCCTGGACTGGGCTGAAGGAAAAGCAAATCAGGATGTCCAATTTGTATTTTCATTCCCTTTTCGGGAGCTGAATTTGATGAGAGAGGACAAACACACTTTCATTGAACTTCTTAATCACTTCTCAATGGAAACCAAACCATCAAGACTTTCCAACTACAACAAGTACAAAGTTCTGTTCATYTTTGATGGTCTGGATGAGTGCCGACTGCCCCTAGACTTCAAGAAAAACAAGATCTGTTGTGACGTCACAGAGTCAACCTCAGTGGATGTTCTGCTGACAAATCTCATCAAGGGAAATCTGCTCCCCTCTGCTCTCATCTGGATAACTTCCCGACCTGCAGCGGCCAATAAGATCCCGTCAGGGTGTGTTGAACAGGTAACAGAGGTACGAGGGTTCAATGACCCACAGAAGGAGGAATATTTCAGGAAGAGATTCAGTGATAAGGACCTGGCCAACAGAATAATCTCACACATAAAGACATCAAGGAGCCTCCACATCATGTGCCACATTCCAGTCTTCTGTTGGATTTCTGCAACAGTCCTTGAACACATGTTGAAACATAAGAGAGAAGAGATGCCCAAGACTCTGACTGAGATGTACACACACCTTGTGGTGTTTCATACCAAACAGAAGAGTGAAAAGTATGTTGGGAAAGAAGAGACAGGTCCACACTGGAATAAAGAGAGCATTCTGTCACTGGGAAAACTGGCTTTTCAACAGCTTGTGAAGGGCAATCTGATTTTCTATGAAGAAGACCTGAAAGATGCTGGCATTGATGTCAGTGAAGCCTCAGTGTACTCAGGATTGTGCACACAGCTCTTTAAAGAGGAATGTGGGCTGTACCAGGACAAGGTGTACTGCTTTGTTCATCTGAGCATTCAGGAGTTTCTGGCTGCTGTATATGTGTTCCTCTCATTCATCAACAACAATGAGAATATAATGACTAAACCTCTAACAAAATCCAGTATCTTTTCTTTGCTGTTCAGAGACAATCCTTCAGTTACTGTCTACAAGAGTGCTGTGGATAAAGCCTTACAAAGTGAGACAGGAAACCTGGACCTTTTCCTCCGCTTCCTTCTGGGCCTCTCACTGGAGTCCAATCAGAAGCACCTACAAGGTTTACTGACAAAGACAAGAAGCAGCTCAAAGAGCCATGAAGAAACAGTCAAGTACATCAAGGAGAAGATCAGGGAGAATCCCTCTCCAGAGAGGAGCATCAATCTGTTCCACTGTCTGAATGAACTGAATGACCATTCTCTAGTGGAGGAGATCCAAAGCTACCTGAGCTCAGGAAGTCTCTCAAAACCCAACCTGTCACCTGCACAGTGGTCAGCTCTGGTCTTTGTGTTGCTGACTTCAGAAAA
>NW_019946357.1:0-31832 GCF_002910315.2 Salvelinus sp. IW2-2015 | reverse complement strand
CTCTGTCAGGTTGGATGAGGAGCATCGCTGCACAGCTATTTTCAGGTTTCTCCAGAAATGTTATTTCGGGTTCAAGTCCGGACTCTGGCTGGGCCATTCAAGGACATTCAGAGACTTATCTTGGCTGTGTGTTTAGTGTCATTGTCCTGTTGGAAGGTGAACCTTTGCCCCAGTCTGAGGTACTGAGCGYTCTGGAGCAGGTTTTTATCAAGGATCTCTCTGTACTTTTCTCCATTCATCTTTCCCTCGATCCTGACTAGTCTCCCAGTCCCTGCCGCTGAAAAACATCCCCACAGCATGATGCTGCCACTACCATGCTTCACCGTAGAGATGGTGCCAGGTTTTCTCCAGCCATGATGCTTGACATTCAGGCCAAAGAGTTCAATCTTGGTTTCATCAGAACAGAGAATCTTGTTTACCATGGTCTGAGAGTCCTTAAGTGCCTTTTGGAAAACTCCAAGTGGTCTGTCATGTGCCTATTACTGAGGAGTGGCTTCCGTCTGGCCACTCTACCACAAAGGCCTGATTGGTGGGGTGTTGTAGAGGGATGTCCTTCTGGAAGGTTCTCCCATCTCCACAGAGGAACTCTGGAACTCTGTCAGAGTGACCATTGTGTTCTTGGTTACCTACCTGACCAAGGCCCTTCTCCCCCAATTGCTCAGTGTGGCCGGACATTTAAGAATGATGGAGGGCACTGTGTTCTAGGGGACCTTCAATGCTGCAGATTTTTTTTGGTACCCTTCCCAAGATCTGTGCCTCGACAGAATCCTGTCTCGGAGCTCTATGGACAATTCCTTCGACCTTATGGCTTGGTTTTTGCTTTGAAATGCACTGTTAACAGTGGGACCTTATATAGACAGGTGTATGCATTTCCAAATCATGTCCAATCAATTGAATTTACCACAGGTGGACTCCAATCAAGTTGTAGAAACATGTCAAGGATGATCAATGAAAACAGGATGAACCTGGGTCTTCTAGCAAAGGTCTGAATACTTATGTTAATGAAGGAATTTCTGCTTTTATTTTTAATACATTTGCAAAAAATTCTAAATGCCTATTTTTGCTTTGTCATTATGGGGTATTGTGTATCGATTGATGATGAAAAACATTCATTTAATCAATTTCAGAATAAGGCTGTAACGTAATTAAATGTGGAAAAGGTCAAGGGGTCTTGAATAACAGCCGCAGACCATTATTCAACTTTACAGTTGGCACAATGCATTKGGGCAGGTAGTGTTCTCCTGGCATCCACCAAACCCAGATTCATCCGTCGGACTGCCAGATGGTAAAGCGTGAATCATCACTCCAGAGAACACGTTTCCACTGCTCCAGAGTCCAATGGCGGCGAGCTTTACACCACTCCATCCGACGCTTGGCATTGCGCATGATGATCTTAGGCTTGTGTGCGGCTGCTCGGCCATGGAAACCCATTTCATGAAGCTCCCAACAACAGTTATTGTGCTGATGTTGCTTCCAGAGGCGGCTTTGAACTCGGTAGTGAGTGTTGCAACCGAGGACAGACGATTTTTACGCGCTATGTGTTTCAGTACTCGGCRGTTTTGTTCTGTGAGCTTATGTGGCTTACCACTTCTCGATTGAGCCGTTGTTGCTCCTAGACGCTTCCACTTCACAATAACAGCACATACAGTTCACCGGGGCAGCTCTAGCAGGGCAAAAATTTGATGAACTGACTTGTTGGAAAGATGGCATCCTATGACAGTGCCACGTTGAGAGTTACAGAGCACTTCAGTAAGGCCATTCTGTTGCCAATATTAGTCTATGAAGATTGCATGGCTGTGTGCTCAAGTTTATACACCTGTCAGCAACAGGTGTGGCTGAAATAGCCAAATCCACAAAAGTAGACATACTTTTGTGTATATAGTGTATATTTTTATATATATATATATCTTTACACCCAGATCCCAACAACAGCTCCTCCCCTATTCCACCTCTCCCTCTCACTGTGTGCCAACGAACAGCCCTCCTCTCCAGACCATCTCCATATGGTTCCCATGAAATGAACAACAGACCAGCTCCATATGAAAATGTGTCAGAATCACAGCAACATGAGAGACAAAGAGACCGTGCGCCAAAGAAATGTAGCTTGAGAGACAAGAGAATCTTAGAACAAATACCACTCACACATACACATCACATCTCAATGCACGAACACCACACACACACACACACAACACACACACACACACACCACACACACCACACACACACACACCACACACACACACACACACACACACACACACACACACACACACACACACAACACACACACACAACACACAGTATGCTCTGTGCTTGCTGCTGGTGGGATACAGCCGACAGGCCGACACCGTAGAGAGAAGGCGAGGAGCCTGGGTAATTTGTTCCCGCTCATCATTTTTAGATTGAGTTGGCTTTCTAATTGGCAAAAAACAGTAAAAAGACAACATGCAATATGTTGAAGACAGAGCAGCTGAATGGGTTGAATGACAGTCTGGATTCAATCAGGATCTTAATGCATTATGTACAATTAAACTGCAGTCTGGGTAATGGCTTCCACTGCAAACTGAGTAACTAATCCTAATCATTACCACCTCCATTACTTTATTAGGCTTGGCATTATCATCGTCCGACTTATGAATATTATTCTGTTTTCCAGCACGAGAAATCTCCCCCGTGGCTTCAATACCCGTTGCTAAAAGGTGAAACGAAACATATGTCTTAACATAATTAACTCTACAGTGCTAGCGCTCCCTACACGTGGCCTTCCTTGTTAAGCAAGGGCTTGATTTCAAGGTTTTACTGCCGATACCTCACAAAGCATTACATGGGCTTGCTCCTACCTATCTTTTTCCGAATTGGTCCTGCTTTGGAAAAGTGGGTGGGGTTATATCCTTCCTGTTTGGCCCTGTCGGGGGTATCATCGGATGGGCCACAGTGTCTCCTGACCCCTCCTGTCTCAGCTTCCAGTATTTTGCTGCTGCAGTAGTTTATGTGTCGGGGGCTAGGGTCAGTTTGTTTATACTCTGGAGTACTTCTCCTGTCTTATCCGGTGTCCTGTGTGAATTTAAGTATGCTCTCTCTAATTCTCTCTTTCTTTCTCTCTCTCGGAGGACCTGAGCCCTAGGACCATGCCTCAGGACTACCTGGCATGATGACTCCTTGCTGTCCCCAGTCCACCTGGCCGTGCTGCTGCTACAGTTTCAACTGTTCTGCTGTGGCTATGGAACCTGACCTGTTCACCGGACGTGCTCCCTGTCGCAGACCTGCTGTTTTCAACTCTCTAGAGACCCCAGGAGCAGTAGAGGATACTCTTAATGATCGGCTATGAAAAGCCAACTGACATTTACTCCTGAGGTGCTGACTTGCTGCACCCTCGACAACTACTTGTGATTATTATTATTTGACCATGCTGGTCATTTATGAACATTTTAACAATCTTGGCCATGTTCTGTTATAATATCTCCCCGGCACAGCCAGAAGAGACTGGCCACCCCTCATAGCCTGGTTCCTCTCTAGAATTCTTCCTAGGTTTTGGCCTTTCTAGGTTTTTCCTAGCCACTGTGCTTCTACACCTGCATTGCTTGTGTTTGGGGTTTTAGGCTGGGTTTCGGTACAGCACTTTGAGATATAGGTGATGTAAGAAGAGCTAATTAAATAAATTTGATTTGATTTGATTTGATATGTTAACTTGTGTTTTGTGAGGTGGAAGGAACTATAAGATTCACTATGAACTGTAACTGCTCATCTCACTGTCATGCTGTACGCTCCATGTTGTTTTCAGAGAGATGGGCTGTAACTGTGCATGACTCTTCTGTCATCCTGTCTCCATGTTGTTTCAGAGAGATGGCTAGTAACGTCATCTCTTCCTGTCATCTGTACCTCCATGTGTTGTTCAGAAGAGATGGCTGTAAACTGCTCATTCTCTCTGTCATCTGTACCTCCATGTATGTTTCAGAGAGATGGCTGTCAACTGGCTCATTCTTCTGTCATCTGTACCTCAGTGTTTGTTTCAGACGAGATAGGCTGTAACTGCTCATCTCTCCTGTCCACTGTACTCCATGTTGTTTCAGAGAGATGGCTGTACCTCACTCGATCCAATGTATACACATGTTGTTTCAGAGAGAATGGTGTAATGCTCACTCCTCCAACGACCTATGTGTGTTTCAGAGTGAATGGCTTGTAACTGCCATCTCCGCAATCTACACCATGGTTGTTTTCAGAAGAGATGGCTGTAACTCCATCCCTCATCTGTACCCGATGTTGTTTTCAGAGAAGATGGTCTGCTGTATACTTCCCGAAATCGTACTAAACAGCATGTTTGTATTTCCAGAGAGATGGCTGTAACTCACATCCACTGAACACCATGTTTTTCATGAGAGATGGCTGTAACTCCATCCACTAACAACACCATGTTGTTTTCAGAGAGATTGGCTTGTAACTCCATCCACTAACACCATGTTGTGTCAGGAGATGCTGTAACTCCATCCCACTAACACCATGTTGTTTCAGAGAGATGGCTGTAACTCCATCCACTAACACCATGTTGTTTCAGCGAAGATGGCCTGTAACTCCACTCCACTAACACCATTGTTGTTTCAGACAGGTGGGTGGTAAACTCGCATCCACTAACACCATGTTGTTTCAGAGAGATGGCTGTAACTCCATCCACTACAACATGTTGTTTCAGAGAGATGGCTGTAACTCCATCCACTCACCCATGTTTGTTTCAGAGAGATGGCTGTAACTCCATCCACTAACACCATGTTGTTTCGAGAGATGGCTGTAACTCCATCCACCTGTACACCATGTTGTTTCAGAGAGAGGCTGTAACTCCATCCACTAACACCATGTTGTTTCAGAGAGATGGCTGTAACTCCATCCACTAACACCATGTTGTTTCAGAGAGATGGCTGTAACTCCATCCACTAACACCATGTTGTTTCAGAAGAGTGGCTGTACCCATCCCTAACACATGTTGTTTCAGAGAGATGCTGTAACTCCATCCACTAACACCATGTTGTTTCAGAGAGATGGCTGTAACTCCATCCACTAACACCATGGTGTTTCAGAGAGATGGCTGTAACTCCATCCACTGACACCATGTTGTTTCAGAGAGATGGCTGTAACTCCAATCACTAAACCATGTTGTTCAGAGAGATGCTGTACTCCATCCACTAACACCATGTTGTTTCAGAGAGATGCTGTAACTCCATCCACTAACACCATGTTGTTTCAGAGAGATGGCTGTAACTCCATCCACTAACACCATGTTGCCTGCCCTCCATGTGAATACCTTAAACATGATTAGTCTAAGCATGAGCTAGAGTGGATTCACCATGTTTCTTCACCAATCCCTAAAGCAGCAATCAGCAGTAGATCAACAACAAAGCGTACTCCCGCGCCCATGGGGTGGTAAAAAGCTGAGGGATATGGCTAGAGACATTTAACACTCTCAAATTCATAGACAGAGCTACGGATGCAAGGATTGACCTTCAGTTACATCAAACGTATAGTTTAACCATGTTTTGAGGCTATACAGGGTTTGTTTACATTTTCTTTGTTTACAAACATTAGAGTAAAACAAGCTTATAGTTTGGGTTTCTGATGGGGTACAACAGTTAAACTGAGCTCATGATGCATTTATAATATATATTCTTAAAGAATCAATGGCTATAAATCATTAATTTATAAGTCATAAAATGGATGTAGCACCTGCTGATTGCCCCTTTAAATCCCATAAACCATGGCGGGAAGAGAATAAGTGGATGACTCTCTGCGGCCGCAACATCTAAGGGCCGCCCATCCCCAAACAGAGTGTCCATTAACAACAAACAGAATCACACAGCTGCATCAAACACATCAGCCCCAGCTACACATCATACGACCAAGAGCAGTGATTATCAGTGACCACAAACACAATGTAGATCTGCAGCACATTCCCCGCTGGCTTGCCCTGGCAGACACAACAGCTGGCCTAGTCTTAAAGGGGTAGTTCGCCTTAATGACAACATTAGTTTAGAATGTGTTCTTCTTAAAGGGGTAGTTCACCTTAATGACAACATTAGTTAGAATGTTCCTTCTTAAAGGGGTGTTCACTTAATGACAACATTAGTTAGAATGTTCTTCTTAAAGGGGTAGTTCACCTTAATGACAACATTAGTTAGAATGTTCCTTCTTAAAGGGGTGTTCACCTTAATGACAACATTAGTTAGAATGTTCCTTCTTAAAGGGTTAGTTCACCTTATGACAACATTAGTTAGAATGTTCCTTCTTAAAGGGGTAGTTCACCTTAATGACAACATTAGTTAGAATGTTCCTTCTTAAAGGGGTAGTTTCACCTTAATGACAACATTAGTTAGAATGTTCCTTCTTAAAGGGGTTGTTCACCTTAATGACAACATTAGTTAGAATGTTCTTCTTAAAGGGGTTGTTCACCTTAATGACAACATTAGTTAGAATGTTCCTTCTTAAAGGGGTTGTTCACCTTAATGACAACATTAGTTAGAATGTTCCTTCTTAGGGGTTGTTCACCTTAATGACAACATTAGTTAGAATGTTCCTTCTTAAAGGGGTTGTTCACCTTAATGACAACATTAGTTAGAATGTTCCTTCTTAAAGGGGTTGTTCACCATAATGACAACATTGTTAGAATGTTCCTTCTTAAAGGGGTTGTTCACCTTAATGACAACATTAGTTAGAATGTTTCTTTTAAAGGGGTTGTTCACCATAATGACAAACATTTGTTAGAAGTTTCTTAAAGGGGTGTTCACCATAATGACAACATTACCCACTTGGCACTGGTTGAATCAACGTTGTTTCCATGTCCTTTAATGTTAGTACGTTGAACCAACGTGGAATAGACATTGAACTGATGTCTGTGCCCAGTGGTAGTTAGATAGTTCCTTCTTAAAGGGTTGTTCACCTTAATAACAACATTAGTTAGATGGTATCTTACTCTGAAGTAGTCTGTACACCAGGACCATCTAACTAATGTTGTATTTTGCTTTAACTATCCTTTAAACAAAGGAGGCTATGCTGGGGCTTGGCATACCCTGAGTCTGCTGTGTTTAGGCGGGTCGGGTGAGCGCAGTCAGAGCCTGGGTAGGGTGGGAACCACCACAAACCTCAAAGACACAACAGCTGAACAGCCCTGCAGTCTGGGCAACCTCTTTACTGGCCGTGTGTGTTGTTCAGTGGCGTGAGGGCATTCTTTCTGACGTGAATTTGAATAGCGCAACATTTTTGGGCTGAACTATTGACCGTCACTCCATCCTAAAAAACACTGCATGGTGCTTCATCCCAAACATGCTCCAGGGGAGGGGCTATTTCAGAGCCCAGATAAAAGGGTGGGAGCCGGGCTCATTTCTTAAGGATTACAAGCCGCCTGTCCTCCACTGGAAACTCAACACAGGCTGAGAATCAATGCTGTCAGAGTAAGATTACACGCTGTTAAGCTCCAGCTCCGTACTATGGAACGCCGTTTGAGTCTTTACGTGTCAAGAAAATACAGCTTGTAAATAAGCTTGTTGACCAATCAGGCCTTGAATATGACTGCACGTCACATAATATTTAACGCGTTCATTAATTGTTTACGTAGTTATACACATTGATTACACTATCACTCGTATTCCATATGTCACAACGATTCATCGATACGTATCGCTATGATGCTGGTAAAGTCGTCTCGCGCACCTGCCCTTCCTCGAGCTCTGGACAGTGCTTGTCGTAAAAAAGTTAGCTAGCTGATGGATTTAATGCAAACTATGTTCTTCCCCACAAACACAGAAAAACGACAAGTTGTACTGGTGGAAGCTAATACCAAAGAAGTTGTATCTGGTGGAAGCTAAATACCAAAGAAGTTGTACTGGTGGAAGCTAAATACCAAAGAAGTTGTACTGGTGGAAGCTAAATACCAAAGAAGTTGCGGTCGAACAAATAATGCCTTATTACCAAGGCGGTATTGTAAACACATCGTTCGTGGCCGGTGTTTGCTTGTTTTTGTACAGCTTTGACAATGCTACTGATAGTAGTGGTGGCGCTTGGCTTGCATGTGCAAATTCATCACACACAACATTCTATAATAGAACTGTGTTATTTGACGCGTATCTTTTTTGCCACGTAAAGACCCAAACTGCATTCCATATCGTACTGCTGAGAACCAGGACCTGAGTTGTGTTCATTAGGGCACACAATGGAAAACGTTTGAAAGCGGTTTGCAACAGAACATGAAAATGGGCGTTTCTTATTGGATTAGCTCAGGTTAGGTAATACCTCCCTGTTCCACTCCAGTTTCTGAATGTTTCATTCCGTTTGGTGCCTGATGAACACAGGAGACGTTGACATTGAGGGCTCTATCTGAACAAACCCAACACAGTGGGAACTGTAAGGGCTAGCGGGAGCGCTCTAGGCTCAGGGGAGTGTCACAAATATTGTTGCTGTTTTCACAACCAAGAATGATGGGCGCAGTGCTGGCGTTGGCGCCAAAGGGATCGGTTTTGATAAATAAATAAGTTGTAGGTGTGTCGAGGCTTGGCCCCTCACTGGCCAATCAGAATGTGCTCCATGGCTAAATATGTGGTTGCTTCAAGTTGTGTATTTCCAGTCTTTTGTAGGGGCTCCTCCTGGACATTACATTATGGCTGAGCAGGGACATGACAAACGTTGTCAACAAGCAAGATTACATTCATTATTGATAAGGCCCAAAAAGAGAGCTGCCTGAAATGAGCCCTTTGGATCACCTTTTTAAGGACACACCTACAATATTTCCACCCCTCCCACCCGAGCACAAAGAGCTGATAAAAGACAGGTCAATTACCAACCTTTGCACAACAGTTTGAAAATAGCAGAGCTCTGGCTTTAACAGGTGGAAACTGCAACCGAACGTGAGTTTGACACCAGCGCTGCCTTAACGCCGGCCCAAGATAGAGCCGTGAGGCTTCATAGACTGGGAGACAAGGACAAGTAGAGGATTCTCTTACAAGTCCATTAATAATGATGGCAGCATAGAGTGCAGAGTGCTGACTCATCTTCACATTTAACTGAAAATAGTCATCGATCTAAAAATGAAACCACCTAAAACCCCTGGATGTGCGTATCATGAGGATATGTTATGTGGCTGTTGATCCTTAAAGGCCTCCGTCACGTTGAGAAGACTGCTAGCTAAATATACCAGATGACATCACGCTAAATTGGTGGTCAGGCGTCACTCATTCCATTGTTTTTCCTGTGGGGTTTCTCTCTTACCTTCGTGTGAGTGAGGGAACCAGATCTGAGAGGCGCTGGAGTGGGGCCCACCACGGAAGGATCCGGGTGAAGAGGGTGAGGAGGGGGGCCGGGAGGGGTGAGAGGGGTGGGAGGACGAGCCCAGACTGCTGGCCAGGAACGTACCCATGAAGGAGGCAGAGGAGTTCCCCATCAGACCACTACCTATAGCCACACAGAGAATGAACACAATGAGAGAAAGGAGAGGGAGAGAAGAGGTTATGGCTAGAAGTACCTTCATTTCCGGGCACGTTTTCTCACATTAATTCTGATATTCCAATGAATAGGCGATTGAACAGCCCTTAAATGTGAGGCAATGTGAGACTTCGGTTAGAGTTATGGCAAAGCATAAAACATGGGGGGAAACATGCTGGCAAAGACCTTGTGGGCGAAGATTTTCACTTCATAAACAATGGGAGCATTGATTCAACGGAGTGTGGGTATCTATGTATGTTTCATGACTACACTAGCTGTATGCTGTACCTGAACATCACTGATGTGATGTTCCCGTGTGGCTCAGTTGGTAGAGCATGGCGCTTGCAACGCCAGGGTTGTGGGTTCATTCCCCACGGGGGGACCAGGATGAATATGTATGAACTTTCCAATTTGTAAGTCGCTCTGGATAAGAGCGTCTGCTAAATGACTTAAATGTAAATGTAAAATGTAAAATGAATAGTGTGGACAGTATCGYTTATTACTGATGGCAAAGCACATATAACCTGACGAGATCCTTTCAGGGATCCAAACGTTGCAAACCAACTTCTGAAAGCGGTCCTGTGTTTAGAGCAGTTCAGTCTTCATTTACCACTACCTTCATTACACTTACACTTCATTACACTACCTTCATTACCACTACATTCAATACTACTAACAAGCATTACTACTACCCTTCATTACACTACCTTCATTACCACTACCTTCATTACTACTACCTTTCATTACTACTACCTTCATTACCACTACCTTTCATTACTACTACCTTCATTACCACTACCTTCATTACTACTACCTTCATTACCACTACCTTCATACCACTACCTTCATTACACTACCTTCATTACTACTACCTTCATTACACTACCTTCATTACCATTCCTTCATTACCACTACATTCAATACTACTACAAGCATTACTACTACCTTCATTACACTACCTTCATCCATTACCTTCATTACTACTACCTTCAATACTTACTACCTTCATTTCCATTACCTTCATTACCACTACCTCATTACTACTACCTTCATTACTACTACCTTCATTACCCTTACCTTCATTACTACTACCTTCATACCACTACCTTCATTACTACTACCTTCATTACTACTACCTTCATTACCATTACCTTCATTACTTACTACCTTCATTACTACTACCTTCATTTCCATTACCTTCATTACTACTACCTTTCAATACTACTACCTTCATTTCCATTACCTTCATTACTACTACCTTCATTACACTACCTTCATTACCACTACCTTCATTGCACTACCTCATTACTACTACCTTCATTACTCACTACCTTCATTAACCACTACCTTTCATTACATTACCTTCATTACCACTACCTTCAATACTACTATAAGCATTACCATTATCCTTTCATACCACTACCTTCATTACTACTACCTTCATTTCCAATTACCTTCATTACCACTACCTTCATTACTAACTACCTTCATTACCACTACCTTCATTACCACTACCTTCATTACACTACCTCATTACTACTACCTTCATTACCACTACCTTCAATACTACTATAAGCATTACCCTACGTACCTTCATTCTCTCACAATTACCTTCATTACCATTCATTACCTTCATTACCACTACCTCATTACTGCTCCCTTCATTACCATTACCTCATTACTGCTACCTTTAAGGTGCAACATCATAAGGGATGTGCATATCGACCATCAATGCTACTAAAAACACAAAAAATTGATAGTGGATAAGAGAATAATGTAATACACCACTATCCATTTTCCTACTAGCTGACGTCTGGTGCCTGACATTGGCAATCTGTCCGTCCCACAGCATGGGGACCAGGGATCAGCAGACCTGTAGACTTCACCACTCTGTGGTAGACTCGCTATGTCTGACAGATCAGCTCCCTGAGGAGGTGTGTGTTTGTGTTGTGTGTGGTGTTGTGTATGCGTATTGTTGTGTGTGTGTGTGTTGTGTGTGTGTGTGTGTGTGTGTGTGTGTGTGTGGTGTGTGTGTGTGTTGGTGTGGTGTGTGGTGTGTGTGTCGGGTGGTGTGTGTGTGGTGTGCTGCTCCTCCCCCCTCCAGAGCAGCCCAACCGACATTAGATTCCTCCTCCCCCTCTCCAACTCCTCCATCCCTCTTCTCTCCCTCATGGGGGAGACAGGTCTCATTCTCACAGTCTGAGTACACACTTTCTCAGGCTCTCTCCCTCTATTCTTTCTCCCTTCCCCGGATCTTATCTCTCCCTCTTTCCCCAGTGTCCCTTTCTCAATTCTCTCCCTCCTCCATTGTCTCAATGACCTCAATCTCTCTTATTGCTCTGCTCCATGTCCCTTCTCTCCCTCTCTCTCTTTCTCCTTATAGCAATCTCCTTCTGCTTTCTCTCCCCCTCTCTATTTCTCTATCACTCCCTCTCTTTCAGGCTCCTTTTTCATTGTCCCACCCACTCAGCTTTACTCTTCGTCTCTCCAGCCCCGCACTGGCTTTCTCAAAATGACCCTCTCTTCTCCTCTCCTCTACACCTCATAAAGTCTACTACACCATGTCCCAGCCTTCCTCTCTCCCTCTCTCCTCTCCTCTCTCCTTTCTCCTCTCCCTGTTATTCTCCTCTCCTCCTCTCTCTCCTCTCCTCTCTCTCCTTTCTCCTCCTCTACCTGTTCTCCTCCTCTCCCTGTCTCCTCCTCTCCACTCACTCCTAATCTCTCCTCCTCTCCTCTCTCTCCTTTCTCCCCCCCTCACTCTCTCCTTCCTCTCCTCTCTCTTCCTCTCTCTCTTCCTCTTCTCTCTCTCTCTCCTTCTCCGCTCCCCCCTCCACTCCTCTCCTCCTCTCCTCTCTCTCTCCCCTTTCTCTCTCCTCTCCTCTCTCTGCTCCTCTTTCTCCCTGTCTCCCCCTTCACTCTCTCCTCTCTCCACTCTCCTTCCTCCTCTCCTACGCTCTCTCTCCTCTCCACTCACTCCTCCCTCCTCCTCCTCTCCCTGTCTCCCCCTCCTCTCTCTCCTCCTCTCTCCTCCTCTCCACTGCACTCCTCCCTCTCCTCCTCTCCCTGTCTCCCCCCTCTCTCCTCTCCTCCTCCTCTCCTCCTCTCCACTCTCTCTCCTCCTCTCTTCCTCCCCCTATAAGACACATTGCTTTGGGGTTGGTTTAATTCCTGCTTCTGTAATAATGGCACCAGCCAGAGCAATCTGTCCCTGGCTTGGCAGGACTGTGGGTTTTAGCAAGACAACGATGAGTAAACTGATCATTCTCAGCAACCCCTGTGTGACTGGGCTGTTTGACTATTATACATTACAGGGCCAAGCCAAGAGAAAACACACTGATTAACACTGCTTCATTGTTTCTCCTCATTTGGTTGCTGCCGGCACACTGAGAAATCGGACCTCTGCAATGTTCTCTCTACCCTCCCTCCCTCTCACTTACTCTTGTCTCTCTCTGTCTCTACCTCCCTCCCTCTCACGTACTCTCTCTCTCTCTGTCTCTCTCTCCTCCCTCCCTCTCACTTACTCTCTCTCTCTCTCTGCATCTTCTCATCTCTCCTCCCTCTCTCACTTACTCTCTCTCTCTCTTCTCTCCCTTACTACTCTCTCTCTCCTGTTCATCCTCTTCTAGACTTGTCATGTTTTACGGGCCATGGCATATGCATGAGAGTTTTGCCTTGGATTGACCATGTCAGAGGAAGTAAGAGTGGTGGTGTGTGTGTGTGTGTGTGTGTGTGTGTGTGTGTGTGGTGTGTGTGTGTGTGTGTGTGTGTGTGCTGTGGTGGTGTGTGTGTGTGTGTGTGTGTCAAAGCTGAAGTGTGTGTGTGTGTGTGTGATGTTTGTGAGATTGATGGATATTCCTTGGGAACAACGGTGAGGAATCTTAATCATCAATAGCGCTGAGCGATTAACCAAAATAATGTTTTTTAAACAACTAATTGACCGACATTGGTTTAATGATTTGAATTCCATTGTCAGGTTGTGCTCTACTGGTAAGAGGTCAGGTGCAGGACAGCGGAGAGTTGTGATCACACTTTAATTGGCAGAAGTACCAACAGACGGACGCAACTGCGTCAAAAACCTCCAGCCAAATGGCAAAAGTGCAAAGTGCGACAACAGTCACAATAATGCATACGTTTAACAATTAAACACACTAAGGTTCAACACGGTACCTGGGGAAAAACCAGCCTGGCGCGTAACGCGAAACATGTAACAAAACCATTCCACACAGGGACATGGGGGAAACAGAGGGAATATATATGTAGTGTGATTAGGGAATGTAAACCAGGTGTGCGGGGAAACAAGACAAAACAAATGGAACAATGAAAAATGGAGCGGCCATGGCTAGAAGACCGGTGACGTCGAACACCGAACGCCGCCCGAACAAGGAGAGGAGCCGACTTTGGCGGAAGTGGTGACATCCATTTAGCTGGGTTTTCTCTTGTTTCACTACAGATTAACCAGATCCAGGCTGAACTGTGTGATGTTGTAGTTTTAAACTACTAAATATCACATAAAACACATGTAATATACACAACAAGTGAAATATTTGATGACAGTAAAGTCATGTGAATAAATAGTTAATAAGTGATGAGCAGCAATGGGCAGTCCCTCCCATCATAGCACTTCTGGTCATTGTTTGATTCTGTGCTGTTATAGCATTCAACCAAAATAATCCAAATCTTAATCATAATCTTAATAATCGAATCGAAACCAAACCGACCTCAAAAAGCACTAATGGCTCAGCACTAATCATGAAGCAGACAGGTTTTAGAGCTCAGAGAGAATGACTACAAGGCATCTGTGCTGGGGAGCCCTGCAGGGAACAGCCTATGGCAGCAGGACTACTGCTCTCTCCACCTCCTACACTCTGCATGCCTCTCCTGTCCCCTGTAGACCACAGCTCCAGACAGGTGGAAATCCCCCACAATCCCTGGGCTTATCTCACACCGCTCAATCAGACCACAGCCCCAACCTGGCCACCTCTGGCTCCAACACCACACAAAACCCCAACACGCTGTGTGTGTGTGTGTGTGTGTGTGTGTGTGTGTGTGTGTGTGTGTGTGTGTGTGAGTGAATGTGCTGTGTGTGTGTGTGTGTGTGTGTGTGTGTCGCTGTCGATGTGTGTGTGTGTGTGTGTGTGGTGTGATGATGTTGTGTGTGTGCGGCCTTGTGTGTGTGTGTGGTGTGTTGGTGTGTGTGATGTGTGTGTGTGTGCGGGCGGGGGGGATCACTTGTTTACAGAGCCAAGTGTTTAAAAAGCCAGACCTGACTGACACACAGTACAGATATATACAGAGCACCACCCATTAACTGACACACAGTACCAGATTTACTAACAGAGACCCAGATCCTACTGACACACGCCTACATATATCAACAGAGACCAGAGCCTAGACACACAGTAAGAGATAACCAGAGACCAAGACCTACTGACACACGTGGATGTACATGTATAACAGGAGACCAGACTTACTGACACACAGTACATAATATAACAGAGACCAGACCACCTACTGACACACACGTACAGACTCATAACATTAGACCCAGACCTGACCTGAACACAGGTACATATATAACAGAGACCAGACTACTGACACACGAGTACATATATAACATGAGACCAGACTACCTGACACACAGTAACATATAATAACAGACGACCAGCCTACTGGGGACACACAGTAACATATATAACAGAGAGACCAGACCTTACTGACACCACAGATTACATATATAACAGAGGACCAGACCTACTGACACACAGTTACAGATTAACAAAACAGAGGGACCAGACCTACGACACCACAGGTTACATACAATATTTATAACAGAGACACCAGACCTACTGACACACAGTACATATATAACAGCAGACACCAGACCTACTGACTACACAGTACATAGTATAACCAGAGACCAGACCTACTTGACACACAGTACACATATAACAGGAGACCGATCCCTACTGACACACATACATATATAACAGAGACCAGACCTACTGACACACCGTAATACCATATAAACAGAGACCAGACCTTTACTGACAACCACAGCATTACATATATAACAGAGACCAGACCTACTGAACACATACAGATATTTAACAGAGACCAGACCTTACTGGACACACAGTACATATATAACAGAGACCAGGAACCTTACTGTACACACAGTAACATATATACAGAACCAGACCTCACTGGACACACAGTACACTCTAACAGAGACCAGACCTTACTGACAAACAGTACAGACTATAACACGATGACCAGGCACCTACTGGACACACAGTCTACATATTATAACAGACGACCACCTACCTGGACACACTAGTACAGATAATAACATTAGACAGACCTGCCTTTTCTCCCTGTACTCTAAAACACTGTCTACAAACAAAACTACACGTATGTATTTCATTTGTGGATCGTCCAATCTCCCATTTCGTCCTAATGACTGTGTTAGCAATTACAATTGTATGATTGTTAAGAATTACCAAACTTGGAACCAATATGTTACGATTACAAATTCGTACAATGTGGTACGACATATTAAAAACATACAATATGTTTACGAATTACAATTCGTACGTGGGAATGATTTGAAAAAACCTAGGTGTGGCTATTGCTACGTTAGCTAGCTCAGGGTCAGGGTAGGGGGTTTAAGTGGATAGGTATAGAGTTTAGGGGAAGGTTATGGTACATGATTCACATTTACTATGTTACTTCTGATCTATTGAGGACCTAGTTCTGGGATGTTACTACTGATCTCAGCCATACTAGAAACCACACTAATACATTTTAGATGAGGAGGCGGTAATGGAACAGCCCTGCTACAGTACACCACCCCCCTTCCCCTCCTCCCATCCCCTTCTCCTTCTCCGCCACCCCTTGCCTCTCTCACCACGTCTCTGAGGACAGCCCCTGGCTGGCACCCACGAGCCAAGGTGGGGTGATATGAGCCCAGCCAGTCAGCCAGCCAGCCAGCCAGCCAGCCAGTTCTCCCAACCACTCTCCTGTCAAAGGCCTCCACACTCCCAGACCCCCCCCCCCCCCCACACACACACACACGAACACACCACCCCCACGAGTAAGCCCCAGCCCCCACATTAATCAACTAATTACTCCTGCATGTCATTTAACATGTCCCAGAAGATAGAGATATACCATGCAGCTTTCCACACTGAGAGCGAGAACACCACATGACATGTCCTGAGAGACGGTAGGACCCAGACATGGTCTGAGAGAGGTAGGACCACAGACATAGTCCTGAGAGAGAGAGGACCACAGACATTGTCCCGGAGAGGAGAGAACCACAGACATGTCCTGAGAGAGGTAGGGACCACAGGACATGTCCTGAGAGAGGACGAGGACCACAGACATGTCCTGAGAGAGGTAGGCCACAGACATTGTCCCGAGAGAGGAGAGGACCACAAGACATGTCTCAGAGTAGGTAGGACCACAGACATGTCCTGAGAGAGGAGAGGACCACAGACATTTGTCCCGAGGAGAGGAGAGGACCACAGACATGTCCTGAAGAGGTGGACCACAAGACATGTCCTGAGAGGGAGAGGACCCACAGACATGTCCTGAGAGAGCGAGAGGACCACAGACATGTCCTGCGAGAGGTAGGGACCACAGAGACATTTCTGAGAGAGGTAGGACCACAGACATGTCGCTGAGAGAGGTAGGACCACAGACATGTCCTGGAGAGAGGAGAGGACACAGACATGTCCTGAGAGAGGATAGGACCACAGACATTGTCCTGAGGAGGGCGCAGGACCACAGACATGTCCTGAAGAGAAGGGACCAACCCGGACATGTCCTGAGAGAGGAGATGGACCACCAGACTGACCTGAGAGAGGGATAGGGACACAGACATGTCCTGAGAGAAGGTTAGGACCACACGAACATGTTGTCCTGAGGAGGTAGGACCACCAGGACATGTCCTGAGAGAGGGAGGACCACAGACATTGTCCTGAGAGAAGAGGGACCACAGACAGTCCTGAGGAGAGGTTAGGACCACCAGACCACTGTCCTGAGAGCAACGGTAGGACCACACGATCATGTCTGAGAGCAGGTGCCAGGACCATCAGACATGTCCATGAGATAGGAGAGGACACAGACTATGTCCGTGAGAGAGGGACGGACCACAAAGACATGTCCTGAAGAGAGGCAGAGGACCACAGACATGTCCTGAGAGGAGGCTAGACCACAGATCATGTCCTGAGAGAGGCTAGCGACCACAAGAACACTTGTCCTGAAGAGATGGTCTAGGACCACATGACATGTTCCTGAGAGAAGGGGAGGACCACAGCACGCCTGTTCCCTGAGAGAGGAGAAGACCACAAATGTTCCTGAGAGAGGTAGGAACCACAAGACATTCCTTGAGAGAGGGCAGGACCACAGACATGTCCCTGAGAGAGGGAGGACACAGACATTGTCCTGTAGAGAGGAAGAGGACCACAGACCATGTTCCTGAGAGAGGGAAGGACCACAGACCATGTCCTCGAGAGAGAGAGGACCACAGACATGTTACGAGAAGGAGACGACCACAGACATGATCCTGACGAGAGGGAGGACCACCAGACATGTCCTGAGAGAGGAGAGGGACCACAGACATGTCCGAGAGAGACGGTGGACCACAGACATGTCCTCGAGAAGAGAGAGAGACCACCAGACATTCCTGATGAGAGAGAGGACCCACAACATGTCCTGAGAGAGGAGCGACCACGACATGTCCCGAGGACGAGGGAGGACCACGAAACCATTCCTGAGAGAGACGAGGACCACAGACATTGTCCTGAGAGAGGAGAGGACCACAGACATGATCCTGAAGAGGTTGACCAACAGACATGTCCTGAGAGAGGAGGACCCACAGACCATGTCCCTGAAGAGAGGAGAGGACCACAGACATGTCCTGAGAGAGGGTTAGGGGACCACAGACATTTGTCCGAGCAGAGGGAGGCACCACAGACATGTCCTGAGAGAGGGAGACCCACAGACAGTTGTCCTCGGAAGAGTAGGACAAGACAATGTCCTGAGAGAGGAGGACCACAGACATGTCCTGAGGAGAGGGAGGGATAGAGGACGAGGTGCTACGAGCGAGAAGAAGTGATAATAACAAGCCAAGCAGCAGGAGAGAGAGAATGAGGACGGTGAGGAAGAGCCCCTATCCATAGATTATTTAGGACAGGGGGCGAGAAGTAAAGCTTTGTAGAGGTCCCTTTAGCTAGGTCCCATGGTCAGACCATATTTTAGGCTTTCAACACTCAGTAAGCAGAATGACCACCACCAACTGATCCTTGAGCCTGTATGTCACTCAACAAGAGATAATGCCTAGTGGAGAATATAATGGGCTGACTTTGGTTCGTCAAACCTGACAGAGGTTAATAGTTAATCATAGCAGGCACTGCTCATTATCCTGGCCTGGCGATTCTGATTGCTCCTGTACCATCCTGCCACTCCAGAGCTCTAACACTTATTGACCCGCCCTCTCACTGTCCGTTCTCCTGGCATGGTTGGTTTTGACAGGCCATGTCTCTGCGAGGTTTTGGTTGACATGGCCATATCCTCCTGCTGGTGGTTGACAGGGGCCATATCTCCTGTTACTGGTTTGGTTGACAGGGCCATCTCTCCTGCTACTGGTTGGTTGACAGGGTCATCTCTTCCTGTTGTTGGTTGACAGGCGGCCATCTTCCTGCTACTGGTTGGTTGACAGGGTCCATCTCTCCTGCTGTTGGTTGATAGGGCCATCTCTCCTGCTGGTTTGGTTGACAGGGCCATGTCTTCCTACTGTTTGTTGACAGGGGCCATGTCTCCTGCTTGGTTGGTTTGACAGGGCCATGTCTCCTGCTGGTGGTTGGACAGGGCCATGTCTCCTGCTGGTTTGGTTTGGACAGGGAAATGTCTCCTATTGCGTTGGTTGAACAGGAGCCATGTTCTCTGCTGGATGGTGACAGGGCCATATCCTCCTGCTACTGGTTTGGTTGACAGGGGCCCATCTCTCCTGCCTACTGGTTTGGTTGACAGGTTCGTCTGCTCCTGTTGGTTGGTTGGACAGGGCCATCTCTCCTGCTACTGGTTGGTTGACGGGTTCATCTCTTCCTGCTGGTTGGTTGATAGGGCCATCTCTACCTATTGGTTGGTTGACAGGGCCATGTCTTCTTGCGGATTGGTTGACAGGGCCATTATTCCTGCTACTGGTTTGGGACAGGGCTTCATCTCCCTGCTAGTGGTGGTGACAGGGTCGTCGCTCCTGTTGGTTGACCAGCCATTCCGCATACTGGTGGTTGACAGGGTCATTCTCTCCTGGCTGGTTGGTTCTTGATAGGGCCATCTCTCCTGCTGGTGGCTTTGACAGGGCCAGTCTTCTACTGGTGTTGACAGGGCCATATCTCCCTGCTGGTTGGTTGAACAGGGGCCATGTCTCCTGCTGGTTGGTTTGACAGGGCCAATGTCTCCTGCTGGTGGGGTTGACAGGGGCCATATCTCCTGCTACTGGTTGGTTGACAGGGCCATCTTCCTGCTACTGGTTGGGGTGACAGGGTTCGTCTTCCCTGTTGGTTTGGTTGACAGGGCCATCTCTCCTCCTGCCTTACCTTGTTGGTTACAGGGTCATCTCTCCTGCTGGTTTGGCTTCGATTAGGGCCATCTCTCCTGCTGGTTGGTGTGACAGGGCCATGTCTCCTACTGGTTGGTTGACAGGGCCATATCTCCTGCTGGGTACAACCAGTCCCGTGGCTGGTTGACAGGTCAATGTCTCCTGCTTGGTGGGTGTGATCAGTGGCCATTTTTTATTTTACACCATCTACTCTACCACCACATTCTACAATAACAAACATTATTACACCAACTTCTACCACTACATATCTACAAATACAACAACCACTTACGAGCTATGACGTAGAGACAGGACATCTTTGCCTTCCATTCTGTATTTCACCCTCTCTGTGTCCATCCCTCTTTTCAAACCTAATGACTCCAGAGGTGGGAACACTAGCTGCCAATTCACTCGCTGCTGCCAATGAGACAGAGGCAAGAGAAGAGGCTGAGGACCAAGGCATGAGAGCAGCGAGCCGACTCAGCCGAGGCCAACGATGCGTTTATTTAACAGGTTTTAAGGATGACATGGTAGCTGCGAGACGCTAAGCGAGGCCAACGATGGCTGTTTATTTAACGCGTTATTAAAGGATGACCATTGGTAGCAGCGAGCCGACTCAGCCTCGAGCCAACGATGGCTGTTATTTAACAGGATTATTAAAGAGAATAGACATGTTAGCAGCGAGCCTACTCAGCTGGCCAACGATGGCGTTTATTTAACAGTTATTTAAGCGAGGATGAACATCGGTAGCAGCGAGCCCCGACTCAGCGAGGCCAACGATGGCTGTTTATTGTTAACAGGTTATTAAGAGGATGGACATGGTAGGGCAGCGAGCCGACTCAGCCGAGGCCAACGATGGACATGTTTATTTAACAGGTTATAAAGGATGACATGGTAGCTGCGAGACGCTAAAGCGAGGCCAACGATGGCTGTTTATTTAACAGGTTATTAAAAGGATTGAACAATCATAGGACCGAGAACGCAAGCCGAGGCCAACGGATGGCTGTTTATTTTAACAGGTTAATTAAAAGGATGACATGGTAGCAGCGAGCCGACTCAGCCGAGGGCCAACTAATGGCTGTCTTATTTAAGGTTATTAACAGGATGACATCGGGTAGCAGGCGAGACCGATCAGCCGAGGCCAACGGATGGCTGATTTATTTAAACAGTGTTATTGAGGATGACATTGTAGCAGCGAGCCGACTCAGCGACGGACCAACGATGGCTGTTTATTAAAGCGTTATTAAAAGGATGGACATGCGGTCGCAGCTGCGACTCAGCCGAGGCCAACGTGGCTGTTTATTTAACAGTTTCATATTAAGAAAGGATGACATCGAGGTAGCAGCCGAGCGCGACTCAGCCAGAGGCCACGATGGCTGTTTATTTAACAGTTAATAAAAGGATGACATGGTAGCAGCGAGGCCGACTCAGCGAGGGCCAACGAGGCTGATTTATTTAACAGGTTATTAAAAGATGGACATTAAGGTAGCAGCGAGCCGACTCAGCCGAAGGCCAACGATGGCTGTTTTTAACAGGTTATTAAGAGGGTGACATGGTCTAGCAGCTAAGCCGACTCAGCCCGAGGCCAACGATGGCTGTTTATTTTAACAGTGTTATTAAGGAGCGCATGACATGTAGCAAGCGACCGACTCAGCCGAGGCCAACGATGGCTGTTTATTTAACAGGTTATTAAGAGGATGCACTGGTAGCAGTCGAGACGCTCAGCCGAGGCCAAACGATGGCTGTATGATTATAACAGGTTATTAAGAGTGAGACATGGTAGCAGCGAGCCGACTCAGCCAGGCCCAACGGTATGGCTGTTTATTTATACAGCGTTACTTTAAGAGGATGACATGGTAGCTGCGAACGCTAAGCCGGGGGCCAACGATGGCTGTTTTATTTAACAGGTTATTTAAAGGATGACATGGTAAGTCTGCGGAGACGCTTAAGCCGAGGCAACGATGGCTGTTTATTTAACAGGTTTATTAAGACAGGATGGACATGGGTAGCTGCGAGACGCTAAGCCGAGAGCCAACGATGCCTGTTTATTTACAGGTTATTTAAAGGATGACATGGTGCAGGCGAAGCCGACTCAAGCCTGAGGGCCAAACCGATGGCTGTCTTATTTAACAGGTTATTAAAGGATGACCATGTTGTAGCAGCGAGCCGACTTCAGCCGAGGCCAACGATGGCGTTATATTTAACAGTTATTTAAAAGGATGACATGGGTAGCAGCGAGACGCTTCAGGCCGAGGCCAACGATGGCTGTTTAATTTAACAGGTTATTAAAAGGAATGACCATGGTAGCAGCGAAGACGCTCAGCCGAGGCCAACGCATTGCTGTTGATTTAAACAGGTTATTTAAAAGGATGACATGGTCAGCTGCGAGACGGCTAAGCCGAGGCCAACGAATGGCTGTCTTATTTTAACAGGTTATTAAAAGCGATGACCATGGTAGTGCGAGGACCGCTAAGCCGAGGCCAACGATGGACTGTTTATTTAACAGGTTATTAAAAGATGACATGGTTAGCGCGAGCCGACTCAGCCGAGTGCAACGATGGCTGTTGTATTTAACGGTTATTAAAAGGATGACATACCAGGTAGCAAGGCGAGCCGACTCAGCCGAGGCGCCAACGATGGCTGTTTAATTTAACAGGTTATTGAGAGGATGACGATAGACACCCTGGTAGGCAGCGAGACGCATCAGCGAGGCCAACTGCATGGCTGTTATTTTAACAGGTTATTACAAAGGATGACGATTGGTACGCAGCGAAGACGCCCTCACCGAGGCCCAACGATGGCTGTTTATTAACAGGTTATTAACCAAGGATGACATGCGGTAGCAGCGAGACGCTCAGCCGAGGCCCAACGCATGGCTGTTTATTTAACAGGTTATTAAAGGAGACATCGGTAGCAGCGAGACGCTCAGCGAGGCCAACGATGGCTGTTTATTTAACGCTTATTAAAGAGGGGATGACATCGGTAGCAGCGAGACGCTCAGGCCAGAGGCCACGATGGCTGTTTATTTTAACAGGAGTTATTAAGAGGCATGAATGGTAGCTGCGAGACGCTAGCCGAACCCTCGTAACTTTGTTTATCTCTCGCCTTCCTGTCTTTTAGAAGCTCACAAGTGTTTATTTATTTGGCGGTAAAGGTATCTTATGTTGGTTGCCAACAGGTGCACTTCTCATGGCTGAAGAGAGTCGGGTCCTATCTGTGCATCCTAACCAGCAGGGATTGGAGATAATCCTGTTATGAACTAAAGGACCGGAGGAGGGGGTTCAGGGATGGGGGCGGGACCCCACACTTCACCAATTTCTCCTTTGTTTCTCTCTTTCCTAGGTTGTCACACAGGACACAGACACAGACATAGACACACACAGATAAACACACACAGATAAACAACACCAGACAACCATCTGTTTCTGACCTTCTGGAGAAGGAGGTTCCCTGGATGCAGAATGGCGTAGGAAATCAGAACGCTTCTCTCACAACACACCACACGCACGCACGCACGCACGGCACGCAACGCACACACACACCACACACACACACACACACACACACACACACCACACACACACCCACACACAACACAAATACGCAACACAACACAACACCAAAACCCCATGCCACCACACACACGCACACACCACAAACATGCACCACACACACAACACCACACAAACATGCACAACATTGCACACACACACACCACAACCGGTGCGCACACACACAAAACATGCAACACACCAACACACACAGTTCAGTATGAGACCCGGACTAGGCCCTGGAGCGAGCAGCAGGCAGGAAAGCTGGAACCGGGGGAGGCTTGAGAGAACCAGGACGGTTGGTGTCATGGGACGTACAGCTGGGAACACGTGCTTAGAGGGGATGGTGCTGCATATACAACAGAACAGTGGGCAGCATTCTATGCAGCTGGTCAGTCTACTTTGTGTTGTGTTGTGTGTGTTGGTGTGTGTGTGTGTGTGGTGTGTGTGTGTGTGTGTGGTTTGTGTTGTGGTGTGCCGTTGCGTGTGTGTGTGTGTTGTGTGTGTGTGTGTGTGTGTGTGTGTGTGTGTTGTGTGTGGCTGTGCTGTGTATGTTGTGTCGTGTTGTGGTTCAGTCTGACCACGGGCCTCACTTTGCTCCAGCAGGCACCAGAACCCATCAAGCAAGGCTCTCCACCAGCAGCAGGGAATTACCACAATCAGACAGGGTTTCCCCACATCTAATCTGTCTCTAAGTGTTGCTGGGAGGTCATCGTTGCCAGGTTGAGATCTGTCTTAATTCTGCTCGGATATCCCATTGTGCACCTGGGACGTGACGTTCTGTCTTCACTAGGGAATTCCTCCACAACTACGCACGGAATGTTACTGGGGTGTACTGTCACTGTACAAAACACCACTCACATCCAATCATCCATCCATTATATTCATCCAGCTCCATTCCATCCATCCATCCATTCATCCATCCATCCATCCATCCATCCTCCATCTCTCTCTTCTCTCTCTCTCTTCTCTCTCTCTCTTCTCTCTCTCTCTCTTCTCATATCTATTCTATATACGTGATGGGAAAAAGTATTATGATCCCCTGCTGATTTTTGTACGTTTGCCACTGACAAAGGAATGATCCAGTCTATATTTTAATGGTGTAGGTTTAGTTGAACAGCTGAGAGACAGAATAACAACAAAGAAATCCAGAAAAAACACATTGGTCAAAATGTCTCATGATAAATTTGATTTTGCATTTTTAATGAGGCGAAATAGTATTTGACCCCCTTCTTAACTCAGAAAGATTTCTGTCTCCCCAGGTTCGCAGACTGAGTGCGCTTTTTATTACAGGTAACAAGCTGAGATTAGGGAAGCACATCCTTCTTAAAGGAGTGCTCCTATCTCAGTTTGTTAACTTGTATTAAAAGACCACCTGTCCACAGAAGGCAATCAATCATCAGATTCCAAACTCTCCACCATTTGGCAAGACCAAAGAGGCTCTCCAAGAGATGTCCAGGGACAAGATTTGTAGACCTACACAAGGCTAGAATGGGCACAAGACCTGCAAGCAGCTTGGTGAGAAGGTGACAACCGTTGGTGTGATTATTCGCATAATGGGAAGAAACACAAAAGAACTGTTCAAATCCTCGCCTCGGGCCTTGGGGCTCCATGCTAAGATCTCACTCGTGGAGTTGCAATGATCATGAGAAAGGTGAGTTAATCAGCCAGAACATACACGGAGGATCTTGTCCAATGATCTTCAAGGACAGCTGGGACCATATGGTCACCAAGAAACAATTGGTAACACACTACACCATGTGAAGGACGAAATCCTGCAGCGTCCCGCAAGTCCCCCTGTTCAAGAGGAAAGCACAATATACATGCCCGTCTTGAAGTTTTGCCCAATGAACATCTGCAATGATTCAGCAGGACAACTGGTGAAAGTTGTTGTGTGTCACGATGAGACCAAAATTGGAAGCTCTTTTGGCATCAACTCAACATCGCCGTGTCTTGGAGGAGAGGAATGCTGCCTCATTGACCCCAAGAACACCATTCCTCACCGTTCAACATGGAGGTGGAATCATTTTGCTTGGGGGTTTGTTTTTTCTGCTAGAGGGGACAGACAACTTCACCGCATCAAAGGGGACGATGGACGGGGGCCATGTCACAGTCAAATCTTGGGTGATGAACCTCTGCTTCCCTCAGCCAGGGCATTGAAAATGCGGGTCCTGGATGAGTATTCCCAAGTGCATTAACAATGACCCAAACACACGGCCCCCAAGGCAACAAAGGAAGTGGCTTCAAGAAGAAGCACATTAAGGGTCTGGAGTGGGTACCTTAATCCATAGAAATCGTGGAGGGAGCATTGAAGGTTTGAGTTTGCCAAACGTCAGCCTCGAACTTAATGACTTTGGAGAAGATCTGCACAAAGAGGAGTGGGACAAAATCCCTCCTTGAGATGTGTGCAAACCTGGTGGCCAACTACAAGAAACCTTTCTGACCTCTGTGATTGCCAACAAGGGGTTTTGCCACCACAAGACTTAAGTCATGTTTTGCCAGAGGGGTCAAATACTTATTTCCCTCATTTTAAAAATGCATCAATTTGATAAAAAAAATTTTGCATGCTTTATTTTCTACGGAATTTTTTTTGTTTGTATATTCTGTCATCTCACTGTTCAAATAAATCTTCACCATTACAATTATAGACTGAATTTTTTTTTTTTTTCCCCCCCCATTTTTGTCTATTTGTTCAGTGGGGCAACGTACAAAATCAGTCAGGGGATCAACATTACTATTTTTTCCCTCACTGTATCTGGCTAGATGACTGACTGGACTTGACTGACTGACCTGACATAGTTGGCTGACAGGATGGTGGAAGGACTGGCTGAGTGGAAGGCTGGCTAGTGGACAGGCTGTACTGAGTGGAAAGGCTGGCTTGAGTGGAAGCGGCTGAGTGGAAGGCTGGCTGAATCAGTGGAAGGCTGGCTGAGTGGAAGGCTGTCCTGGAGTGGAAGGCTTGGCTGCAGGTGGACGGCTGTACTAGTGGAAGGCTGGCTGAGTGGGAAGGCTGTTCTGAGTGAAGGCTGGCTGAGTGCGAGGCTGTCTGAGTGAGGCTGTCTGAGTGGAAGGCTAGTTTTTTTTTCCTTGGGGGGAAGGGTGGGAAAGGCTTGGCTGAGGTGGAAGGCTGTCTTGAGTGGAAAGGCTGGACTTGAGCTGGAAGGCTGTCTAGTGGAAGGCTGGCTGAGTGGAAGGCGTTGGCTGAGTGGAAGGTCTGGCTCGAGTGGGGAAGGCTGGCCTGAGTAGGAAGGCTGTCGGTTGAGTGGAAGGCTGTCTGAGTGGGAAGGCTGGTTCCTGAGTGGAAGGCTGTCTGAGTGGACAGGCTGGCTGAGTGGAGGCTGTCGAGTGGAAGGACATACATATACAATGGCTGAAGTGGAAGGCTGGTGAGTGGAAGGCTGTCTTGAGTGCAAGGCTGCTGCAGGTGGATTGACTGACTGCAATCAACTGCTCTCCATAGCTCACTGGTCAGCACAGATCAGAAAGAGGAGAGGAGAGAGGAGAGAGGAGGAGGGATGGAGGAAGGAGAACACATTACACACTCAAGTTCTTCACACCAGTGTACCACACATAGTACACACATGTTACACACATGTACACCACATGTACACACATGTACACACACGACACCACACAACACACACACACACACACACACACACCACCACACACACACACACAACACACCACACACCACACACACACACAACAACACACCACACACACACAACACACACACACACACACACACACATACATATCTTACAGACAACACACAATCTTCAGACCCACACATAATCTACACACACCCACATTATCTACACACATCACACAGAATGTCTTAATACGACACCAATGGGCAGAGCTGTGGAATCACTCCATCTGCCTTCTATCTGAAGGAGAAATGGAGACAAACCCACTGTGGTTCCCACAGTCAGTCAACAGTCAATTCCGAGGCAGTATCTGTAAACCTTCAGTATACAGCGTGTGCTGTGATTATACTCTCCCAACGTTCTACCTGTTCATTCTACGCCCAAGACACAAAGCCCTCCCCTTCCTCTCAGACTGAATCAATAGAAGAAAGAAGCAGAAGTGATCTAACAATAGTCATAAAAATTGTTTTTTTTTCTCCAGGACACTTGTCTCGTTGTGAGTCAGAAACTAAGGGTGAAATAGCGAAACCCAACCCCTTGTGGCTGACTGGCATCATGCTCTCTGCCACATTAGACAAGATTGAGAGAGAGAGAGACGAGAGAGAGAGAGAGAGGAGATGATGCAACCGATGAGGGAGAGGAGATGGAGAGAGAGGACGAGACGAAGGAAGAGAGTGAGAGAGAGAGAGAGCAAATAGCCCATGAATTGAAATAGAAGGAGCGAGTCCAGCTCCAGTCACTACTTACCAGTAAGAACATACTGTTAGTGGCCTGCAGACTCTTTGCTCTCTCTGTCAGTGGAATATTCCAATCCTGTCTTCAGTGGATTTTCAGAACAACAAGACCGTGTCCTATCACAGTAATATGTCAAGCGTCACAGAACCCAGATCAACACTGGAAATAACAGACTGCAGAAATTCTCCAGACAAATGGCTCTGAGTTTGAACCCACAAACCTGCAACCCACATGGAAAGGACTAGAGGAAGAGGAGACTGACTGACAGGACTGACAGAACAGAGCCTGGGAGCCGACTGAGGAACTCAGTGCCTACTTCCTCAATAAAAAACAAAGGATTTCAAATGGCTACTAAATGGGGGGATTTCCTCAGAACAGTCAGAGTCATCTGGAAAAACTTAAGAACTGGTAGCCAAATTCCTGTTGGTTGGAAACAACCGTGGGGGAGGCACAGGAGTTCAGCTGGCCCCTCTCTCTTGTGTTCTGGACGAGGTGGAGTGGGAGACTTGGACCCCAGGGACTGGAGCCGCGGGGCCCGTCTGATCAGAACCAGAGAGCCAGGCTGTAGCTGGATGTCAGGCCAGAGCAGGATGGAGGGCGGGGGCCCGTTCTGATCAGAAACCAGAGAGCGGCTGTAGCTGAGAGTCAGGCAGAGCAGGACTGGAGGGCTGGGGAAGGTGGCAGCAGCGGCACGCCTCAACACTTCTGCACACTGCGTGCCTGTGGAGTGACTTTAGTGGCTAGTGGCAGAGCGGGGTAGAGAAACGGACAGAGGGCGCGAGGAGGTAGAGAGGGAGGAGAGGGACAGAGGGGAAAGGGGTTGTAAGTAGAGTGTAATGAACAGGAGAGAATGGAGGGAAATGGTGAGAGTGTATTGGTGGAGATGAGGGTGAGGTGTGTTGCTGTAGTTGTTTGTGTGTTGTGCTGTGATTGTGTGTGGTGTGTTTGTGGTGTGTGTGTGTGTGTGTGTGTGTGTGTGTTGTGTGGGTGTGTGTCGTTGTGCTCGGGTGTTGCGTCTACAGGTGTCGTGTGTGTGTGTGTGTGTGTGTGTGTGTGTGTGTGTGTGTGTGTGTGTGTGTGTGTGTCTGATTTGACAGTCAGTGTTTGTTGAGTGCCTTCGTGGTCTGCCACTCGCTAGTGAATCCAGGGGACTGAACGTGGTGAAAAGGATTCTGGGATGTTTTTCCCAAAGTGCTATGTAAATAAAATTGGCTTAGAAAAGGTCAACCGAAGCTCCCCACCCACCTCAGCCAGCTGTTTAGACAAAATAGTTCTTTACATGATCAGGATGAGAGATTCTAATCCCAAACAAATGAGCTCTCCTGGCTGCTCCTGTGTTGGCAATACGCCTCATCTAGTTCTGGATACAGACAATGCTGCCACACACACACAGACACACACAGACACAGACACGCACGCACGCACACACACACACACACACACACACAGACACAGACACGCACGCACGCACGCACACACACACACACACACACAAACACATACGCACACACACACAGACACACACACACACACACACAGGCATTGATGCCAGAGAGACAGAGAACAGCCAATAGGTGGATAAAGGCTCTATGGGATCCTGTTATAGTGTGTGTGGAGGGTGGAGTACACGGCATTCTCTGATGAGACACACACATCCTACCAACATAATAGTCTTTAACTCTCTCCGTGTGTGCATGCGTGCGTGCGTGCGTGCGTGCATGCGTGTGTGTGAGAGAGAGAGGGGAAAACACATCTGGACAGCCCTGACAGGGTGATGGGGGGAACACATCTGGACAGCCCTGACAGGGTGATGGGGTGATGCTGTGTTCTCATACCTACAGCGCCCTCCTCCCCCGAGGCAGTCAGCTTCTCTTTTAATAGAATTAATCATTTATAAACCTTCTGCCTCTGCTCACACAGGTTTCTCATTGTCAAGAAATGGTCTGGTKCGCCGCCCGCTCAAACACTCTCACCACTGTGCCAACTGTGGGGAAAACAGACGGGAACYTCGGGAATGGCTGTCTGGACGGGATCCTGCCGAAGACACGTTTTATGGGCACACAGCGCGGGGCAATACGATTTTGAAGCTTTCAGGGCTGGGAGTAGGCGGCTGGGAGAAGGGATGGGAGAAGGGCTGGAGAAGGGCTGGAGAAGGGCTGGGAGAAGGGATGGGAGTAGGGTGAGAGAAGGGCTGGGAGTAGGGATGCGAGAAGGGATGTGAGAAGGGCTGGGAAGAAGGGATGGAGAAGGGATGGGGAAGGGCTGGGAGAAGATGGGAGAAGGGATGGGAGAAGGGATGTGAGAAGGGCTGGGAGAAGGGATGTGAAGAAGAGCTGGGAGTAGCGTCTGGGAGAAGGGCTGGGAGAAGGGCTGGGAGTAGGTCTGGGGAGAAAGGGCTGGGAGAAGGATGTGAGAAGGGCTGGGAGTAGGGCTGGGAGAACGGGGCTGGGAGAGAGGGATGTGAGAGAGGGCTGGGAGAAGGGCTGGGAGACGGCTGGGAGAAGGGATGGGAAGGGCTGGGAGTAGGGCTGGGAGAGGCTGGGATGGGATGTGAGAAGGGCTGGAGAAGGTGGAGGGGCTGGGAGAAGGGCTGGGGAGAAGGGATGGGAGAAGGGCTGGGAGTAGGGCTGGAGAGAGGGTGGGAGAAGGGAAGTGTGAGAAGGGCTCGGGAGTGGATGGAGAAGGGCTGGGAGAAGGGAATGTGAGAAGGGCTGGAGAAGGGCTGGGAGAAGGGCTGGGAGTGGGCTGGAGAAGGGCTGGAGAAGGGCTGGGAGAAGGGGGGATGGGAGAGGGTGGGAGAAGGATGGGAGAAGGGATGGAGAAGGGCTGGGAGTAGGGCTGGGAGAAGGTTGGGAGAGGGATGGGAGAGGGTAGGAGAAGGGCTGGGAGAAGGGGATGGAGAAGGGATGGAGAAGGGCTGGGGTAGGGATGGGAGAGATGTGAGAAGGGCTGGGAGAAGGGGATGGGAGAAGGGATGGGAGAAGGGCTGGGAGAAGGGATGGAGAAGGGAGGGAGAAGGGATGTGAGAAGGGCTGGGAGAAGGGATGTTGGAGAATAGCTTGGGAGAGGTCTGGGAGAAGGCTGGGAGAAGGGCTGGGAAGTAGGTTCTGGGAGAAGGGCTGGAGAAGGGATGTGGGAGAAGGGCTGGGAGATAGGGATGGGAGAAGGATGTGAGAAGGGCTGGGAGAAGGGATGGGAGAAGGGACGGGAGAAGGGCTGGGAGAAGGGATGGGGAAGAAGGGGTGGGAGAAGGGATGTGGACGAAGGGGCTGGGAGAAGGGATGGAGAGAGTGGGAGTAGGCTGGGGGAAGGGGCTGGGAGAAGGAGCTGGAGTAGGTCTGGGGAGAGGCTGGGAGAGGAGATGTGAGAAGGGCTGGGAGTAGGGCTGGGAGAAAGTGGCTGGAGAAGGGCATGGAGAAGGGCTGGGAGTAGGCGGCTGGGAGATAGGGCTGGGAGAAGGGATGGGAGAACGGGCTGGGAGAAGGGCTGGGAGTAGGGTCTCGGGAGAAGGGCTGGGAGTAGGGATGTGAGAAGGGATGTGAGAGGGCTGGGAGTAGGGCTGGGTGAGGGCTGGAGAAGGGTGGGAGAATGGTGGGAGTAGGGCTGGGAAGAGAAGGGATGTGAGAGGGATGCGGTAGGGATGTGAAGAAGGGCTGGGAGAAGGGTGGGAGAAGGGCTGGGAGTAGGGCTGGGAGAGGGCTTGGGAGAAGGGATGTTGAGAGGGCTGGGAGAAGATGAGGGATGGGAGAGAGTAAGCGGCTGGGAGAAGGGATGGGAGAAGGGCTGGGAAGACGGTGATGGAGGGATAAATCAGGCGTTGTGTCAATA
>NW_019946356.1:21701-53572 GCF_002910315.2 Salvelinus sp. IW2-2015 | reverse complement strand
GTATGACTGTAGATATCTGGTGGTGGTATGACTGTAGATATCTGGTGGTAGTATGACTGTATATATCTGGTGGTGGTATGACTGTAGATATATGGTGGTGGTATGACTGTATATATCTGGTGGTATGACTGAAGATATCTGGTGGTGGTATGACTGTAGATATCTGGTGGTGGTATGACTGTAGATATCTGGTGATGGTATGACTGTAGGTGAGCTGTGTTCCGAATTGATTGTAAGGGGGGGGGGGGTTGTGAATTGACACTGACAGTCATTTTCTGTGACATAACACAGCAGAATACGCTCCTCCAAGCGTGAGGTGATCAGAGCGAGGTGATGCCAGTTCAAATGTTACATCATAGAGGAGCGAGAGGGCGAGAGGTTGTGCTGGTGAATTGGGGGTCAGCTGGAAATGAACCATGGATTCAGATGTATGAGCAGCTGCCTGGTCCAGAGAGAGAGAGAGCAGGGTTCATCTGTAGTTCACCAAGGGTAACGGGAGGGGAACCGCAGGGTCATTGTGTGTGTMTGGAGACGCAGGAAGCAGGGCAACCCAGGGTTCAGTAAGAGGGTAGGGACACATAGGTTGTCAAATCAAATGTTGGTAACTCTTTACAATGAGGTTACCATTTGTAAAGGGTTTATAGAGGATTTGTTATTATGTTATTAACGGTTATTTAATCATTAGTAAATTATTATAAACCATTAATAAATGGGTTATAACAAATTGGTCAAAATAGTGAGATAGCCAGTCAGTGCTTGCCAAATAGTGAGCCACTATTTACCTCTAGCTGGTAAACATGTATAAATACACTTGCTAATGTGTATAATATTGAATCCTTATGTATCATTCAACCTCATTTTCAATGGTCGCCCTGTTAAACAATAGTTATTTTCTCCCTTTTGAGTGTGATGCATCATGGGAGTGTTGCTCTGTCCCAGGAACCCAGGAGTTTTCAGAGCAACACTCCCATGATGCATTGTTGCTCTGTCCCAGGAACCCAGGAGTTTTCAGAGCAACGGAACCCAGGAGTTTTCAGAGCAACACTCCCATGATGCATTGTTGCTCTGTCCCAGGAACCCAGGAGTTTTCAGAGCAACACTCCCATGATGCATCGGTGGACTTTTTTTATCCCAGGAATGAAGACCTCATCTGAAGATCTCAAGACACATCACTGGGGTGGATCGCTGGTTTCTGAGAATTTCCCCCCAATTTTGTGAGATCTGCCCAGCTCTGAAATAAAGACCACCTGGAACGTGCCCAGAATATTGTGTTTTAAAATGACATTGTGTGACGTTGTGCGTCGTGAAGAATCAGTACGGACGTGGCTATGACAAGTGTGCAAAGGYCAGACAGAAGAGATTGTGCAAAAGAAACGGTGTTCACAAGTGAAATATGTTGACAGAGGAGAGAGAGGGTAAATTCTGTATACAAGTTTTTCACTTTTGAATACAAAAGTTCTGCTGGTTGATTTAGCACGCTCCTCTGTCCTACCTGGCTAGCTAGGAAACGTTCGCTAGCTAGCTAGCATTAGGTAAAACCTAAAACCACATCTTTGATATAGAAATTCTGCTAGATTTAGCATGAGGTGATATTTGGTATGATATAGTCACAGCCGTGTATATTCCCCTCAAGCCTATAACACGACAGCCCTCGAGGAACTACACTGAACTTTGTGCAAACTAGAAAACCACATATCCTGAGGCCGCATTTATTCTAGTTAGGGATTTTAACAAAACAAATTTGAGGAAAAAGTGACCGGAGTTCTATCAACGCATTGACTGTAGTACTCACGCTGCTAAAACACTCGACCACTGCTACTCCCCTTCCGGGATGCCTACAAGGCCCTCCCCCGACCTCCCTTCGGCAAATCAGATCACGAGTCCATTTTGCTCCTCCCTACCTATAGGCAGAAACTCAAACAGGAAGTACCCGTGCTAAGGTCTATTCAACGCTGGTCTGACCAATCGGAACCATGCTTCAAGATTGTTTTGATCACGTGGACTGGGATATGTTCCGGGTAGCCTCTGAGAATAACATTGATGTATACACGGACACGGTGATTGATTTCATCATGATGTCACGCCCTGTCCGTAGATTGCTTTGTATGTTTCTATTTTTTGTTTGGTCAGGGTGTGATGTGGGTAGGCATTCTATGTTTGTATGTCTAGGTTTTATATTTCTATGTTTTGGCCGGGTATGGTTCTTAATCAGGGACAGCTGTCTTTCGTTGTCTCTGATTGAGAACCATAYTTAGGTAGCCTGTTTTCCCACTGTTAGTTGTGGGTGGTTATTTTCTGTTTAGTGTTACACACTGATTTATCACCAGATTCATCCCAACTTAACACATACAATACAGATACAGATTGTCAATAGCTCAGTTTATGCCTGGTGCAAATTCTGATTGTAGCCACATTATTAGACAGGTGTAGATGTCTAAAAGACACATTGTGATCTGATCTTCCTGTCCACCTCTGGAGGTAGTCAGACACACATTGTGTCTGGATATCTTAATGCTTAACACGTGTAAACGGAACTGGACAGTGAAACCATCTTAATCGTCATTATCCCGCCCTTTAAATCATTGACAGGTGGCACCATTGCCAGGTCTTACCTGGGTCCCAGATTACGTTTCTGTTCAACAGGTCTTACCTGGGGCCCAGATACGTTTCTGTTCAACAGGTCTTACCTGGGGCCCAGATACGTTTCTGTTAACAGGTCTTACCTGGTCTCCAGATACATTTCTGTTCAACAGGTCTTACCTGGGTCCCAGATACGTTTCTGTTCAACAGGTCTTACCTGGGTCCCAGATACGTTTTCTGTTCAACAGGTCTTACCTGGGCCCAGAATACGTTTCTGTTCAACAGGTCTTACCTGGGGCCCAGATACGTTTCTGTTCAACAGGTCTTACCTGGGTCCCAGAGTACGTTTCTGTTCAACAGGTCTTACCTGGGTCCCAGATACGTTTCTGTTTCAACAGGTCTTACCTGGTCCCAGATACGTTTCTGTTCAACAGGTCTTACCTGGGGTCCAGATACGTTTCTGTTCAACAGGTCTACCTGGGTCCCAGATACGTTTCTGTTCAACAGGTCTTACCTGGGTCCCAGATTCCCTTCGACCATTATTTGGAACTTCTTTTCAGTCTCAACAGGTTGTTGGTCAGTTTTTAATGTAGAGAGCTGATGTTAGTCAGATTCTTCCAGGAGAACAGTCTCTGAGGACTGGATTCTGGTCGGGACAGACAGTGTTGGCATATCTTTCAGGAGAGAACAGGCCTCTTGTGGGACTGGATTTGGTCGGGACAGACAGTGTTTGAGTCAGATCTTCAGGAGAACAGGCCTCTGTGGGACGGATTCTGGTCGGGACAGACAGTGTAGGTTTTAAGCGTTATAGAAGGTAGTGAGATCAAAGAGGCGCTCCTTCATGAAACACACTTTGATATCTACCTCTTTATGAGGACAACGACTTGGTCAGAGGGAGCTGAAAGGAGAGCGATGCTGGGAAGACAGGCCAGGGGGGGAGAGGATAAACAGAACGCTACAGGCCCGTGGGGGATGCCAACACCTCCCAGATACACTAGGACCAGTAGGATGTTGTTCTGCCTTTGTTCAGACAACAGTTTAGATGAGGGGTGATAGTGGTGTAAAATGGCAGACGATGAAGGCTTTGCTGCACTTCAGGAATCTACCATTCCATGCTGATGGAGTCCTTCCTCCATGAACCAGTAGAAACTGTAGTGATTCCATGCTGATGGAGTCCTTCTCCTCCATGAACCAGTAGAAACTGTAGTGGATTCCATGCTGATGGAGTCCTTCCCTCCATGAACCAGTAGAAACTGTAGTGATTCCATGCATGGAGTCTTCCCTCCATGAACCAGTAGAAACTGTAGTGATTCCATGCTGATGGAGTCCTTCCTCCATGAACCAGTAGAAACTGTAGTGATTCCATGCTGATGGAGTCCTCCCTCCATGAACCAGTAGAAACTGTAGTGATTCCATGCTGATGGAGTCCTTCCCTCCATGAACCAGTAGAAACTGTAGTGATTCCATGCTGATGGAGTCCTTCCCCCATGAACCATGAAACTGTAGTGATTCCATGCTGATGGAGTCCTTCCCTCCATGAACCAGTAGAAACTGTAGTGATTCCATGCTGATGGAGTCCTTCCATAACCAGTAGAACTGTAGTGATTCCATGCTGATGGAGTCCTTCCCTCCATGAACCAGTAGAAAACTGTAGTGATTCCATGCTGATGGAGTCCTTCCCTCCATGAACCAATAGAAACTGTAGTGATTCCATGCTGATGGAGTCCTTCCCTCCATGAACCAGTAGAAACTGTAGTGATTCCATGCTGATGGAGTCCTTCCTCCATGAACAGTAGAAACTGTAGTGATCCATGCTGATGGAGTCCCTCCATGAACCAGAAAACTGTAGTGATTCCATGCTGATGGAGTCCTTCCCTCCATGAACCAGTAGAAACTGTAGTGATTCCATGCTGATGGAGTCCTCCCTCCATGAACCACTAGAAACTGTAGTGATTTCCATGCTGAGTGGAGTCCTTCCCTCCATGAACCAGTAGAAACTGTAGTGATTCCATGCTGATGGAGTCCTTCCCTCCATGACCAGTAGAAACTGTAGTGATTCCATGCTGATGGAGTCCTCCCTCCATGAACAATAGAAACTGTAGTGATTCCATGCTGATGGAGTCCTCCCCATGAACCAGTAGAAACTTTAGTGATTCCATGCTGATGGAGTCCTTCCCTCCATGACCACTAGAAACTGTAGTGATTCCATGCTGATGGAGTCCTTCCCTCCCCACTGAGTAAACTGTAGTGATTCCATGCTGATGGAGTCCTTCCCTCCATGAACCAGTAGAAACGTAGTGATTCCATGCTGATGGAGTCCTTCCTCCATGAACCAGTAGAAACTGTAGTGATTCCATGCTGATGGAGTCCTTCCCTCCATGAACCAGTAGAAACTGTAGTGATTCCATGCTGATGGAGTCCTCCTCCATGAACCAGTAGAAACTAGTGATTCCATGCTGATGGAGTCCTCCCTCCATAACCAGTAGAAACTGTAGTGATTCCATGCTGATGGAGTCCTCCCTCCATGAACCAGTAGAAACTGTAGTGATTCCATGCTGATGGAGTCCTTCCCTCCATGAACCAGTAGAAACTGTAGTGATTCCATGCTGATGGAGTCCTTCCCTCCATGAACCAGTAGAAACTGTAGTGATTCCATGCTGATGAGTCCTTCCCTCCATATAACCAGTAGAAACTGTAGTGATTCCATGCTGATGGAGTCCTTCCTCCATGAACCAATAGAAACTGTAGTGATTCCATGCTGATGGAGTCCTTCCCTCCATGAACCAGTAGAAAACTGTAGTGATTCCATGCTGATGGAGTCCTTCCCTCCATGAACCATAGAAACTGTAGTGATTCCATGCTGATGGAGTCCTTCCCTCCATGAACCAATAAAAACTGTAGTGATTCCATGCTGATGGAATCCTTCCTCCATGAACCAGTAGAAACTGTAGTGATTCCATGCTGATGGAGTCCTTCCCTCCATGAACCAGTAGAAACTGTAGTGATTCCATGCTGATGGAGTCCTTCCCTCCATGAACCAGTAGAAGAATTCATTATGGATCCTTCCCTCATGAACCAATAGAAACTGTAGTGATCCATGCTGATGGAGTCCTCCCTCCATGAACCATAGAAACTGTAGTGATTCCATCTGATGACTTCCCTCCATGAACCAGTAGAAACTGTAGTGATTCCATGCTGATGGAGTCCTTCCCTCCATGAACCAGTAGAAACTGTAGTGATTCCATGCTGATGGAGTCCTTCCTCCATGAACAGTAAACTGTAGTGATCTCCAGGGAACGTTGAGATACGGTGTGGCTTTGGAAATTCCATTAGCTGTTCTGGGTTGAAGAGGACCTCCCTCCTGCTACCTCCCAACCTTGCAGCCCTCCCTGCCTACCTCCCTACCTGCCTGCCTCCCAGGCCCCTCCCTACCTCCCTCCCTACCGCCCTACCCCTGCCTCCCAGCCTCCCTACCTCCCCTCCCTACCTACCTACCTCCCTGCCTCCCTCCCTGCCTACCTGCCTACCTCCATACCTCCTACTGCCTGCCTCCTAGCCCTCCCGCCCTCCTTACCTGCTTTCTCTGCCTGCCTACCTCCCTGCTCCTCCCTCCCTGTCTCCCTGCCTCCCCCCCAGCCTGCTCCCTGCCTGCTTCTCTACCTGCCTGCTTCCCTGCCTGCCTGCCTCCCTGCCTGCTTCTCTGCCTGCCTGCTTCTCTGCCTGCCTGCCTCTTCTCTGCCTGCCTGTTCTCTGCCGCCTCCTGCTTGCCTGCTTCCCTGCCTGCCTGCTTCCCTGCCTGCTTCCCTGCCTGCCTCCCTGCCTGCTCCCTGCTTGCCCCCTTGCCTGCTTCTCTGCCTGCCTGCTTCCCTGCCTGCCTGCTTCCCAGCCTGTCTCCCTGCCTGCTCTCTGCCTGCCTGCCTGCCTGCCTGCCTGCCTGCTTCCCTGCCGTGCCTCCCTGCCTGCCTCCTGCCTGCCTCCCTGCCTGCTTCCCCTGCCTACCTCCCTGCCTGCTTCCCTGCCGCCTGCCCCCCTGCCTGCCTCCCTGCATGCTTCCCCTGCCTGCCTGCTCCCTGCCTGCTTCCCTGCCTGCCTCCCTGCCTGCTTCCCTGCCTTTCTGCCGCCCTGCATGTTCCTTCTCTCCCTCCTGCCTATCTTCCTGCTTCCCTGCCTGCCTCCTCCTTGTCTCCTTCTCTCCCTGCCTACCTTGCTGCCTCCCTGCCTGCTTCCCTGCCTGCTCCCTCCTGTTTCCTTCTCTCCCTGCCTGCCCTCCCTCCCTCCATGTTCCTTCTCTCCCTCCCTGCCTGCTTCCCGCCCCTCCCCATCTCCTTCTCTCCCTGCCTGCCTCCCTCCATGTCTCCTTCTCTCCCTGCCTGCCTCCCCCCTCATGTCTCCTTCTCTCCCTGCCTGCCTGCCTTGCCTGCCTCCCTCCATGTCTCCCTGCCTCCCTGCCTGCTTCCCTCCCTGCCTCCCTCCATGTCTCTTTCTCTCCTGCCTGCCTCCCTTCCTCCATGTCTCCCTTCCTCTCCTCCCTGCCCTGCTTCCCTGCCTGCCTCCCTCCATGTCCTTTCTCTCCCTGCCTGCCTTCCTCCTCCCCCATGTCTCCTTCTCTCCCTGCCTGCCTGCCTCCCTGCATGTCTCCTTCTCTTCCTGCCTGCCTCCCTCCATGTTCTCCTCTCCCTGCCTGCCTCCTCCATGTCTCCTTCCTCTCCCTGCCTCCCTCCCCCGTCTCCTTCTCTCCCTGCCTGCCTCCCTCCCTCCATGTCTCCTTCTCTCCCTGCCTGCCTCCCTCCATGTCTCCTTCTCTCCCTGCCCTGCCTTCCCTTTCCTCCCTCCCTCCCTCCAGTGTCCTCTCTCTCCCTGCCGCCGGCCTCCTCCATGTCTTCCTTCTCTCCCTCCGCCACCTGGCCTCCCTCCATGTCTCCTTCTCTCCCTGCCTGCCTCCCTACCTCTCCTCTACACACCCTATCACACCCACCTATACCGACTTACCACTACCGCACATCCCTCACATACAGTACATACCCTCTCTCTGTACATCTTCTGGCATCCATAAGCCATCCACGCTTCAGCCTCAACCTAGTATCCCCCTGCACCCCACCTACTCCAATCATCACGTTAGTAATATCTCCCTCTCATCACTATGTCTCTCACCTATCCTCCCTCTGCCTTGTCCACCTCCATCCACCCATCCTACCTCCTCCAACTCTCCGACAACATCTGCACACCTCCGTAATCACACCTTCCTCTCTCACTCGATACATTAAGCTCCGGCCAAGATCCTCCCCATCAACCATTCCGACCCACCACACTCCGAAACCCATCCTACATCCTCGGAGTAATACACTCCACCCTCACTCTACACCTCCACCTACCCTACTCACTCTACACTCATCAGCATTCCCCCTGCCTGCCCTCCATGTCTCTCAATTCCTCCTGCCCTCCCTCTCTCCTCCATGTCTCCTTCTCTCTCTGCCGGCCTCGCCATGCTCTCCTGCGTCCCTCCCATGCTGTCCTCCCTCCATGTCTTCCTCTCTTCTCACCTTGCCTTCCTCCTCCATGTCCTCACCTTCCTCATCCCTGCGACACCTGCACCTCCTCCATCGTCTCCTTCTCCTCTTCTCCGCCTACCCTCCTCCCCGCAGCGATGCTCTCCCTCCCTTCTCCTCCTGCACTATGACCGCCACCAACTTACCCTCTACAACTGCTCTCCATTACGATCTCCCTGCCTACTCCTCCACTGCCAATGCGTCTTCCACTCCGCCTCCCTCCCTCCTCCCATCCACTTCCATGTCCTCTCCTCAAGCCCTCACACCTGAACCTTTCCTCCACTCCACTAGCTTCCCCTTCCTACATCTCCCGAACCTTCTTCTCCACCTCACATCGAGCGGTCTCTTCCTTACTCCCCTTGCCTCCCCCTATCTCCACTTCGCGCAATTGCGCTCTCGCTTCTCTCCCTAGCACCTCGGCCTCCATCACTCCCACTGTCATCCTGCTAGCTCTCCACCTGCCTCCCTGTGCCCCCATCCAATAGGCTCTCGCTTTCTCCCGTCTCCCATGCCTCTCGTGCCCTCCATGTCTCCTTCTCTCCCTGCCTCCTCCCTCCATGTTCCTTCTCTCCCTGCCTGCCTCCCCTCCCTCCATGTCTCCTTCTCTCCCTGCCTGCCTCCCTCCTCCATGGTCCTCTTCTGTCCCTGCCTCCCCTCCATGTCTTCCTTCTCTCCCTGCCTGCCTTCCTGCCCATACATTCATCATGCAGTTCACTTTTGTTAAGGCGCGTACATCATGCTAACCTCACTTTGATCACATAGCGGTGAGTTAACCCAGCCATACTTCAGTTGCTCCACCATCCCAAAGAACTACTCTTGGCTCTTCTCTGTTAAGGAATAAAAAGGAACAGCCCACACCACACTCATCTCCGCTAAGTGATGAGCGCGGGGAGAGGAAGAGACGAGAAGAGGCGCGTAGAGAGGACAGAAGAGGAGCGACCTGCTCACCAATCTAACCCATGATGGCAGGGACAGAGACTGAGGGAGAAGAAGGAGGGAGAGAGAGACGCACACCACCCTCACTCGAATACTGGAGAGCAGAAGAGAGGAGAGAGAGAGAGATAGCGGGAGGGAGAAAGAACACTGCACACCACTCACCTCCCAGGAATATGAGGGGAGGGGTCGAGAGAGACGAGCAGAGGAGGAGAGCAAGAGAGACGAGATAGGGCAGGAGCAGGAGAGACAGCATCCCCACTCATCTCCAGAAATGCATGAGGGAGGCGCGAGAGGGCCACATAACAACCGTAAGGATAGAGACAGAAAGAGAGGGGAGAAGATAAGAGGGGGAGCAGAGAGATCAGAGCGGCAGTAACCAGCACAGCGCTTACTCACCACCTACGACACTGACTGAGGTGAGCTCTAAGGCCCTAGAAGCAATAAAGAGATAGAGACAGAAATGAGAGAGGGAGGAGAGATAACAATAGCGGGCGGAGAGAGAGAGATGGGGGAGAGAGAAAAAGAGGGGTAGGTGGAGAGAGAGACAGATGGAGAGTGGGACAGAGAGGAGAAGGGGAGAGGAGAGAGAGTGAGAGAAGGGAGGAGAGGAGAAAAGAGAGAGAGGGGAGGGGGAGAAAAGAGAAGAGAGGGGAAGGTGGAAGAGAGATGGGAGAAGAGAGAGAAGAAGAGGTGAGAGGGAGAGAGAGAGAAGGGGAGGGATAGCTAGAGAGGGGAGGGGAGAGGGAGGGAGAAAGAGAAAGCGAGAGAGAGGTACTTTGAAGAGCCAATAGCTAGCGACGTGTCGTGGTCGGTGCATGCTCTGTTTTGAAAAAGAGGCCTTGCGATTCTTCCAGCTGCCCTCTGATTCACCTTGAGGTCTCCCATCCCTCTCAATCTGTCAACGGGAGACCTCCTCACCTCTCAGTGGGGAGAACAAGTATTTGATACACTGACGATTTTGCAGGTTTTCCTACTTACAAAGCACGTAGAGGTCTGTAATTTTTGTCATATGTACACTTCAACTGTGAGAGATGGAATCTAAAACAAAAATCCAGAAAATCACATTGTATGATTTTTAAGTAATTAATTAATTAATTAATTAAGCCATATACATATAGCTGAGGTGCGCTTGGTTCGGTGCAGCAGGAGCAGGGATGTGGTGCTGCCTCAGTGGTGCTGGTTTAGTAAAGTTAGATCAGAGCTAAATGAATGTGTTGGAAGATCACATAATGAATGATTCATTAGTATTCTACATAACAGAACCAAATACGATGGTATAATGTTACTGTTACATCGAAACACACCACATAATTTCTTACATTTTAGGATGGTTATCTGTTCCTCTGTCCAGTGTCTGTGTTCTTTTGCCCATCTTAATCTTTTCTTTTTATTGGCCAGTCTGAGAAATTGCTTTTTCTTTGGAACTCTGCCTAGAAGGCCAGCATCCCGGAGTCGCCTCTTCACTGTTGATGTTGAGACTGGTGTTTTGCGGGTACTATTTAATGAAGCTGCCAGTTGAGGTCCTTGTGAGGCATCTGTTTCTCAAACTTGACACTCTAATGTACTTGTCATCTTGCTCAGTTGTGCACCGGGGCCTCCCACTCCTCTTTCTATTCTGGTTAGAGCCAGTTTGCGCTGTTTTGTGAAGGGAGCAGTACACAGCGTTGTACGAGATCTTCAATTTCTTGCCAATTTCTCTCAAGAAACCAACACTCGACTCATCTGACGTCTAAAACTACAGACCGGGATCCCTTCTTTCTTTTCTTTCCAGAACATTTCAGCGTCTCTGACCAACTCTCTAAGAATGATCCTCTTGATCCCTAACCAGTCAGACTTCAAGAAGGGTCACTCAACCAAGACTGCTCTCCTCTGTGTCACACTCTCACTACTGGTGTCCCCCAAGGCTCAGTTCTAGGCCCTCTCCTCTTCTCTCTACACACCAAGTCACATGGTCTCTCCTATCACTGCTATGAGGATGGACCTCTCCTCTTCTCTCTGTACACCAAGTCACTCAGCTCTGTCACATCCTCACATGGTCTCTCCTATCACTGCTATGGGGATGGACCTCTCCTCTCCTCTCCTCTCCTCTCATCTCCTCTCCTCTCCTATCACTGCTATGGGGATGGACCTCTCCTCTTCTCTTTAAACACTAAGTCACTCAGCTCTGTCATATCCTCACATGGTCTCTCCTATCACTGCTATGAGGATGACACAACTACTTCTCTCCTTCCTCCCCCTTCCTCCCCACCCAGGTGGCGACACGCATCTCTGCGGGCCTGGCAGATATCTCAGCTTGGATGTTAACCCACCACTTCAAGCTCAACCTCGGCGTGCCCGCTCCAAGACCTCTCCATCACGGGTTGACAACTCCACGGTGTCCCCCTCCCAGAGTGCAAAGAACCTTGGCGTGACCCTGGACAACACCCTGTCGTTCTCTACAAACATCAAAGCAGTGACATGCTCCTGCGGATGCATGCTCTACAGCCGTAGTGTACGACCCTACATCACACAGGAAGTGGTGCAGGTCCAAATCCAGGCACTTGTCATCTCCCGTCTGGACTACTGCAACCAGTTGTTGGCTGAACTCCTCACTTGTGCCATCAAACCCCTGCAACTTATCCAGCATGCTTGCAGCCCACCTGGTGTTCAACCTTCCCAAGTTCTCCCATATCACCCTGCTCCTCCGCACACTCCACCACAAGACCATGGTGCTTGAATACAGAGCAGCAAGAGGACCTGCCATTCCCKAGTACCTTCAGGCTATGATCTGTCACCTCTGGTCTCCTAGCCCTCCCACCCCTACGGGAGGCAGCTCCCGCTAGCACTAACTTTGCTGATAAATACTTTATTGAGGAGGGGTAGAGGGCTTGAGGGGGTTTAGGGCTGGAGGGGTAGAGGGGTTTAGGGCTTGGAGGGGTAGAGGGTTTAGGCTGGAGGGGTAGAGAGGGCTTTGAGGGGGTTAGGGCTGGAGGGGTAGAGGGCTGGAGGGGTAGAGGGCTTGAGGGGGTTTAGGGCTGGAGGGGTAGAGGGGTTTGAGGGGGGCTGGAGGGTAGAGGGGTTTAGGGCTGGAGGGGTAGAGGGCTTTGAGGGGGGTTTAGGGCTGGAAGGGGTAGAGGGCTTGAGGGGTTTAGGGCTGGAGGGGTAGAGGGCTTGAGGGGTTTAGGGCTGGAGGGGTAGAGGGCTTGAGGGGTTTGGGCTGGAGGGGTTTAGGGCTGGAGGGGTAGAGGGCTGGAGGGGTAGAGGGCTGGGGGCGGGAGGGGTTTAGGGCTGGAGGGGTAGAGGGCTGGAGGGGTAGAGGGCTTGAGGGGTTTAGGGCTGGAGGGGTAGAGGGCTGTAGGGGTAGAGGGCTTGAGGGGGTTTAGGGCTGGAGGGGTAGAGGGGTTTAGGGCTGGAGGGGTTTGGGGCTGGAGGGGTAGAAGGCTGGAGGGGTGGAGGCTGGAGGGGTAGAGGGCTTGAGGGGGTTTAGGGCTGGAGGGGTAGAAAGCTTGAGGGGTGGAGGGCTGGAGGGTTTAGGGCTGGAGGGGTAGAGGGTTGGGGGTGGAGGGCTTGAGGGGTGGAGGGCTGGAGGGGTGGAGGGCTGGAACAAAGTTTAGCGGAGTTCAAGTGCAGGCCAGATGACTGAGAGAGAGGTGAAGAGGACAGCAGGCCCTAGGCTACTTCAGGGCATTCAAGCCCTCTGCTCTGGGGGACTGGAGCCCTCTGCTCTGGGGGACTGGAGCCCTCTACTCTGGGGGACTGGAGCCCTCTGTTCTGGGGGACTGGAGCCTAGGCTATTTCAGGGGGACTGGAGCCCTCTGCTCTTGGGGACTGGAGCCCTCTGCTCTGGGGGATTGGAGCCTAGGCTACTTCAGGGGGACTGGAGCCCTCTGCTCTTGGGGACTGGGGCCCTCTGCTCTTGGGGACTGGAGCCTCTGCTCTGGGGGACTGGAGCCCTCTGCTCTGGGGGACTGAAGCCTAGGCTAGCCAGGCAGTTTCAGCCAGAGACGGTCTTATAATGTTGATACAGGCTTTGGATCAGCATCCTCTGAGGTGAAAACTACTGCATGTTTAGTGGCAGTGTTATGAGTTTATTATTTCTCCTATGTCCTTCTGAGTTGATGGGGGGCTGAATATTCAATATATAAACTAGCTTAATTAGTACAATACATGTAGTAGCTTAACATGGCATTTCATACCTCCTACTGATGAATGTAGAGGTATCAACTACGAACTGTTAAATATTTTGGCTTGACAGACCAAACGCCTCCCTGCCATCCCAGATCTGCTGTGTTTTACTGTGTTGGTGTGTTTTACTAGTCTGTTAACAGCTCCTGATGGAGGTTTTAAACAACACTGGTCCCTTTCATGGTTAGGGTAACGCTCGCTAGCTCCTTCCTGTCCTGGCAAGACAATGAAATTGTTATTGGGCCAGTCGGTCAAGAGCCGGTCAGAAAAATATGCTTCAAAAGACCTCTTCTCTTTCACCAAGGTGTCAGGGACGTGTTATATCCTCTCACCCCAAACCCCCAAACCACCCAGCCATCAGCCACCCAGCCACCCAGTCCCCCAGCCCCCCGGCCACCCTGGCTGCTCCAGCCACCCAGCCCCCAACCACCCAGCCACCCGGCAACCCCGGCAACCCTGGCTGCCCCCAGCCACCCAGCCACCCGGCCCCGCCAACCCGGCCCGACCATCCCGGCTGCCCCCAGCCATCCAGCCACCCCAACCACCCAGCCCCTTCCGCCCGCACCTTGTTACTTACCTTGTTGTAAGTAACAAGAACATTTCCCAGGACATAGACATATCTCGATATTGGCAGAAGCTTAAATTATTGTTAATCTAACTGCACTGTCCAATTTACAGCAGCTATTACAGTGAAATAATACCATGCTATTGTTTGAGGAGAGTGCACATTTTGAACATGAAAAGTTATTAATAAACAAATTAGGCACATTTGGGCAGTCTTGATACAACATTTTGATCAGAAATGCAATGGTTATTTGGATCAGTCTAAAACTTTGCACATACACTGCTGCATCTAGTGGCAAAAATCTAAATTGCACCTGGGCTGGAATATACATTATGGCCTTTCTCTTCCATTTCAAAGTGACGGTACAAAAAAAATACAAAAGAACGGTTGTTTTTTTTCTTTGTATTATCTTTTACAGATCTATTGTGTTATATTCTCCTACATTCCTTTCACATTTCCACAAACTTCAAAGTGTTTCCTTTCAAATGGTTCCAAGATTATGCATATCCTTGCTTCAGGTCCTGAGCTACAGGCAGTTAGATTTGGATATGTCATTTTAGGCGATTTAAAAAAAATAAAAAGGGGCGGATCCTTAAGACGATTTATTAACTTATTTTGTTCTTAAAACGTAACGTGCCCCAAGACAACACTATCTACCCCAAACAATACTACTAACCCCAACACTACTACTCCCCAAACACTACTCCTACCCCCAAATAATACTACTACCCCAAATAATACCTACCCCCAAAACTATACTACCCTTTCCCAAACACTACTACTACCCCCAAAACACTACTACTACCCCCAAACAATACTACTACCCCCAAGACAACACTACTACCCCCAAACAATACTACTACCCCAAACACTACTACTACCCCAAACACTACTACCACCCCAACACTACTACTACCCAAACATACTACTACTACCCCAAGACAACCCTATACCCCCAAACACTACTACTACCCCCAAACACTACTACTACCCCAAACACTACTACTACCCCAAACACTACTACTACCCCAAAAATACTACTACCAAGACAACACTATACCCAAACATACTACTACCCCAACAATATACTACCCCCAAACACTACACTACCCCAAACAATACTACTACCCCAAACACTCTACTACCCCAAACACTACTACTACCCCAAACACTACTACTACCCCAAAACAACTACTACCACCCCCAAACACTACTACTACCCCCAAACACTACTACCACCCCCAAACACTACTACTACCCCAAACAATACTACTCACCACATACTACTACCCCCAAGACAACACTACTACCCCAAACACTACTACTACCTCAAAAAAATACTACTACCCCCAACACTACTCTACTACCCCAAACACTCCTACTACCCCAAACGCTACTCTACTATCCCAAACACTACTACTACCCCCAAACACTACTACTACCCCAAACACTACTCTACTACCCCCAAACACTACTACTACCCCAAACACTTGTACCAAAGGCACATAAATACTTTTTCTTGCCCATTCACTCTGAATAGTACACATACACAATCCATGTCTCATTGTATTGTAGCTTAAATATCTTTCTTTAACCTGTCTCCTCCCCTCCATCTATACTGATTGAAGTGGATTTAACAGTGACATCAGCAAGGGATCATAGCTTTCACCTGGTTTCACCTGGAACGTCTGTCATGGAAAGAGCAGGTGTTCTTAATGTTTTGTACTCAGTGCATATTATCGTTGGAATGTTGTACTAGCAGAGAATATATTAGTGTAGGAATGCTGTACTAGCAAAGAATATATTAGTGTAGGAATGCTGTACTCAAAGAATATATTAGTGTAGGAATGCTGTACTAGCAAAGAATATATTAGTGTAGGAATGCTGTACTAGCAAAGAATATATTAGTGTAGGAATGCTGTACTAGCAAAGAATATATTAGTGTAGGAATGCTGTACTAGAAAGAATATATTAGTGTAGGAATGCTGTACTAGCAAAGAATATATTGTGTAGGAATGCTGTACTAGCAAAGAATATATTAGTGTAGGAATGCTGTACTAGCAAAGAATATATTAGTGTAGGAATGCTGTACTAGCAAAGAATATATTAGTGTAGGAATGCTGTACTAGCAAAAGATATATTAGTGTAGGAATGCTGTACTGCAAAGAATATATTAGTGTAGGAATGCTGTACTAGCAAAGAATATATTAGTGTAGGAATTGCTGTACTAGCAAAGAATATATTGTGTAGGAATGCTGTACTAGCAAAGAATATATTAGTGTAGGAATGCTGTACTAGCAGAGAATATATTAGTGTAGGAATGCTGTACTAGAAGAATAATTAGTGGAATGCTGTATAGCAAAGAATATATTAGTGTAGGAATGCTGTCTAGCAAAGAATATATTAGTGTAGGAATGCTGTACTAGCAAAGAATATATTATGTAGGAATGCTGTACTAGCAAAGAATATATTAGTGTAGGAATGCTGTACTAGCAAAGAATATATTAGTGTAGGAATGCTGTACTAGCAAGAATATATTAGTGTAGGAATGCTGTACTAGCAAAGAATATATTAGTGTAGGAATGCTGTACTAGCAAAGAATATATTAGTGTAGGAATGCTGTACTAGCAAAGAATATATTAGTGTAGGAATGCTGTACAGCAAGAATATTTAGTGTAGGAATGCTGTACTAGTAGAGAATATATTAGTGTAGGAATGCTGTGCTAGTAGAGAATATATTAGTGTAGGAATGCTGTATAGTAGAGAATATATTAGTGTAGGAATGCTGTACTAGTAGACAATATATTAAGTGTAGAAATGCTGTACTAGTAGAGAATTATATTAGTGTAGGAATGCTGTACTAGTAGATAATGAGTTGAACTGTGTTGGGTGGGGCCTTCCCATCAGGGTGACTGTGAAGAGAGACAGGAGTTGAACTGTGTTGGGTGGGGCCTTCCCATCAGGGTGACTGTGAGAGAGACAGGAGTTGAACTGTGTTGGGTGGGCCTTCCATCAGGGTGACTGTGAAGAGAGACAGGAGTTGAACTGTGTTGGGTGGGACCTTCCCATCAGGGTGACTGTGAGGAGAAACAGGAGTTGAACTGTGTTGGGTGGGACCTTCCCATCAGGGTGACTGTGAAGAGAGACAGGAGTTGAACTGTGTTGGGTGGGCCTTCCCATCAGGGTGACTGTGAAGAGAGACAGGATTTGAACTGTGTTGGGTGGGGCCTTCCCATCAGGGTGACTGTGAAGAGAGACAGGAGTTGAACTGTGTTGGGAGGGGCCTTCCCATCAGGGTGACTGTGAGGACAGGAGTTGAACTGTGTTGGGTGAGGCCTTCCCATCAGGGTGACGGTGAGGAGAAACAGGAGTTGAACTGTGTTGGGTGAGGCCTTCCCATCAGGGTGACTGTGGGAGAAACAGGAGTTGAATTGTGTTGGGTGGACCTTCCCATCAGGGTGACTGTGAAGAGAGACAGGAGTTGAACTGTGTTGGGTGGGGCCTTCCCATCAGGGTGACTGTGAGGAGAAACAGGAGTTGAACTGTGTTGGGTGAGGCCTTCCCATCAGGGTGACTGTGAGGAAAAAGGAGTTGAACTGTGTTGGGTGGGGCCTTCCCATCAGGGTGACTGTGAAGAGAGACAGGAGTTGAACTGTGTTGGGTGGGACCTTCCCATCAGGGTGACTGTGAAGAGAGACAGGAGTTGAACTGTGTTGGGTGGGGACTTCCCATCAGGGTGACTGTGAAGAGAGACAGGAGTTGAACTGTGTTGGGTGGGGCCTTCCATCAGGGTGACTGTGAAGAGAGACAGGAGTTGAACTGTGTTGGGTGGGACCTTCCCATCAGGGTGACTGTGAAGAGAGACAGGGTGTGAACTGTGTTGGGTGGGACCTTCCCATCAGGGTGACTGTAAAGAGAGACAGGAGTTGAACTGTGTTGGGTGGGACCTTCCCATCAGGGTGACTGTGAAGAGACAGGAGTTGAACTGTGTTGGGTGGGGCCTTCCCATCAGGGTGACTGTGAAGAGAGACAGGAGTTGAACTGTGTTGGGTGGGGCCTTCCCATCAGGGTGACTGTGTGAAGAGAGACAGGAGTTGAACTGTGTTGGGTGGGGCTTCCCTCAGGGTGACACCTCAAGCTTATCTCTTGTCCAAATAGTGCAGAATACATAAAGAACAATGACTATTGTTCAACATGATGAACAAAGACACTATTAATTTCATTTGTAGAACTGCTCCAGTATCTACTTCAATACGTTTCCCTTTTCAAGGCATTTTACACTTTACCAGAGTATGTTGCATTGACCTCAGACATTCTGGAAAATACCAGTCATCTCTCTCATTCAGAACCATTATCATCTCATATATACAGTCATTGTCATATCCAACTGTGTGGACTTTGGAAGTTAATATGATGTTGAGTGAAGTAGACATCTCGGTGCTACAGCCCATCACTCGCTACCTCATCGCTAACCCAGCGCTAGCGCTAGCTGCTACTCGCTACCTCATCGCTAACCCGCTAGCTGCTACTCGCTACCCTATCGCTAACCCGCTAGCTGCTATCGCGTACCTATCGCTAACCGCTAGCTGCTATCGCTTACGCTGTCATCGCTAACCCGCTAGCTGCTACTCGCTACCTCATCGCTAACCCACTACTTGCTAGCTGCTACTCGCTACCTCACCGCTAACCCGCTAGCTGCTACTCGCTACTTCATCGCTAACCCGCTAGCCGCTAGCTGCTACTGTAAGTCCTTTTCCTACTCAACAAAATGCCTTCTTTCTGTTTTGCATTCAGTCCTTTTTATACAATATCATATGGTTCAAATACCGCATGATTCAGTACGATATCACAACGTTATGCTCGTTTCAACAGCAACAGAAAATGTTCAACTCTAGCTGCTTCCTGTCTCTTTAACGTGTCAAAGCCTGCTTCCTCAGATCACTGACCTCTGTGTGACCTGTGGGGACCTGAGAAAAGCCCCTGTGATTATGAATAATAGCAATGGGCTGCCAATGGGCCATCCCAATGAGAGCTGGGGGGCTGAGATGATTGGCCGGGGGAGGGGGGGGTTAAGAGTCTGATATCAAATCTAATCTCGTCTCTGAATACCTCACCGTGAAATGCTTACTTACAACCAACCAACAATGCAGATGTTCTTTTTAAGTCAGTAAAAAAATATTTGCAAAAAAAAGAAGCTAAATGAAATTAATTAAAGTAAGAAAAAACGTAACACAATAAAATTAAAATAACGGGGAGGCGTACCGGTACCGAGTCAATGTGCGGGGGTACAGGTTAGTCGAGGTCATTGAGGTAATATGTACATGTAGGTAGGGGTAAAGTGACTATGCATAGATAATAAACAGCAAGAGGCAGCAGCGTAAAAGAGGGGTCTGGGTAGCCCTTTGATTAACTGTTCAGCAGTCTGATGGCTTGGGGGTAGAAGCTGTTAAGGAGCCTTTTGGTCATAGACTTGGAGCTCCGGTACCGCTTGCTGTGCGGTAGCAGAGAGAACAGTCTATGACTAGGGTGGCTGGAGTCTTTAATGATTTAAGGGGCCTTCTTCTGACACCGCCTGGTATAAAGGTCCTGGATGGCAGGAAGCTTGGCCCCAGTGATGTACTGGGCCGTACTCACTACCCTCTGTAGTGCCTTGTGGTCGGATGCCGAGCAGTTGCCATACCAAGCGGTGATGCAACCAGTCAGGATGCTCTCGATGGTGCAGCTGTAGCTCTGTCCTCTTTTTCCTGTAGTCCACAATCAGCTCGTTTTTCTTCCTCACGTTGAGGGAGAGGTTGTTGTCCTGACACCACACTGTCAGGTCACTGATCTCCTCCCTATAGGCTGTCTCATCGTTGTTGGTGATGAGGCCTACCACCGTTGTGTCGTCGGCAAACTTAATGATGGTGTTGGAGTCATGTGTCGCCATGCAGCCGTGGGTGAACAGGGAGTACAGAAGGGGACTAAGCACGCACCCCTGAGGGGCCACCGTGTTGAGGATCAGCGTGGCAGATGTGTTGTTGTCTACCCTTACCACCTGGGGGTGGTCTGACATGATTGGCCTGGGGACGAAGAGTCTGATATGATTGGCCTGGGGGTTAAGAGACTGATATGATTGGCCTGGGGGTTAAGAGTCTGATATGATTGGCCAGGGCGTTAAGAGTCTGATATGATTGGCCAGGGGGTTAATACACGACCGGTGGGTCCCCCGCAGGGCGTTTGAACTAACGTAGGCTAATGTGATTAGCATAAGGTTTTAAGTAACAAGAGCATTTCCCAGGACTGCGCTGTCTAATTTACAGTAGCTATTACAGTGAAAGAATACCATGCTATTGTTTGAGGAGAGTGCACAGTTATGAACATGAAAATGTATTAGTAAACCAATTAGGCACATTTGGGCAGTCTTGATACAACATTTTAAACAGAAATACAATGGTTCATTGGATCAGTCCTAAACTTTGCACATGCACTGCTACCATCTAGTGGCCAAAATCTATATTGCGCCTGGGCTGGAATAATACATTATGGCCTTTCTCTTGCATTTCAAAGATGATGGTACAAGAAAAAAAGAAAAGAAATCCATTTTTTTTCTTTGTATGATTTTTATGTGTTATATTATCCTACATTAATTTCACATTTCCACAATCTTCAAAGTGTTTCCTTTCAAATGGTACCAAGAATATGCATATCCTTGCTTCAGGTCCTGAGCTACAGGCAGTTAGATTTGGGTATGTCATTTTAGGTGAAAATTGAAAAAAGGGTCTGATCCTTAAGAGGTTTAAGGAGGGCACCAGACATGTACATGCAGTTAGGAACTTTCTCATTGACTCCAGGTCATGAAATATCAAGTCCTTTTCAAGTCCTCGCCAGTAACAGGGCACTAAATCTCTGGGTGTGTCCCAAAATGGCCCCCTGTATAGTGGTCAAATGGACCCCTACATAGGCCCCCTGATATTATACAGGTCTATAGGTCTTGGTCTGTGCCATCACACCAATCTACCCCCCCTGTTATTATACAAGTCTATTGGTCCTGGCTGTGTCATCACACCATCCACCCCCCTGTTATTATACAGGTCTATTGGTCCTGGCGTGTGTCATCACACATCTACCCCCCTGTTATTATACAGGTCTATGGTCCTGGCTGTGTCATCACACATCCCCCCCCCCCCCCCCCCCTGTTATTATACAGGTCTATTGGTCCTGGCTGTGTCATCACACCATCCACCCCCCTGTTATTATACAGGTCTATAGGTCCTGGCTGTGTCATCACACCATACACCCCCCCCCCCCCCTGTTATGATACAGGTCTGTTGGTCCTGGCTGTGCCATCACACCATCCACCCCCCGTGTTATTATACAGGTCTATTGGTCCTGGCTGTGTCATCATACCATCCACCCCCCCCCCCCCCCCCCCCCCCTGTTTATTATACAGGTCTATTGGTCCTGGCTGTGTCATTACACCCCCCCCTGTTTTTATACACGCCTTGGTCCTGGCTGTGTCATCATACCATCCCCCCCCCCCTGTTATTATACAGGTCTGTTGGTCCTGGCTGTGCCATCACACCATCCACCCCCCCTGTTATTATACAGGTCTATTGGTCCTGGCTGTGTCATCACACATCCACCCCCCTGTATTATACAGGTCTATTGGTCCTGGCTGTGTCATCACACCATCCACCCCCTGTTATTATACAGGTCTATTGGTCCTGGCTGTGTCATCACACCATCCACCCCCCCCCTGTTATTATACAGGTCTATTGGTCCTGGCTGTGTCATCACCCCATCCACCCCCCCTGTTATTATACAGGTCTATTGGTCCTGGCTGTGTCATCACACCATCCACCCCCCCTGTTTTATACAGGTCTATTGGTCCTGGCTGTGTCATCACACCATCCACCCCCCTGTTATTATACAGGTCTATTGGTCCTGGCTGTGTCATCATACCATCCACCCCCCTGTTTATATTGATATTCGTCATTGAATCCAGATGTATTTCTTTTACTTCCCTGACTTACTGATTTTCTTTAGAAAGTAGAATCGCCGTGTCTGAAAAACTGTCAGTGTCTAGTCTACTGACCGTGACTACAGTCTAGTCTACAGACCGTGACTACAGTCTAGTCTACAGACGGACTACAGTCTAGTCTACAGACCGTGACTACAGTCTAGTCTACAGACCATAACTACAGTCTAGTCTACAGACCGTGACTACAGTCTAGTCTACAGACCGTGACTACAGTCTAGTCTACAGACCATAACTACAGTCTAGTCTACAGACCGTGACTACAGTCTAGTCTACAGACCGTGACTACAGTCTAGTCTACAGACCATACTACAGTCTAGTCTACAGACCGTGACTACAGTCTAGTCTACAGACGGACTACAGTTAGTCTACAGACCTGACTACAGTCTAGTCTACAGACCGTGACTACAGTCTAGTCTACAGACCGTGACTACAGTCTAGTCTACAGACCGTGACTACAGTCTAGTCTACAGACCGTGACTACAGTCTAGTCTACAGACCGTGACTACATTCTAGTCTACTGACCGTGACTACAGTCTACAGACCGTGACTACAGTCTAGTCTACAGACCGTGACTACAGTCTAGTCTACAGACCGTGACTTACAGTCTACAAGACCGTGACTACAGTCTAGTCTACAGACCCGTGACTACAGTCTAGTCTACAGACCGTGACTACAGTCTAGTCTACAGACCGTGACTACAGTCTAGTCTACAGACCGTGACTACATCTAGTCTACAGACCGTGACTACAGTCTAGTCTACAGACCGTGACTACAGTTAGTCTACAGACCTGACAAGTCTGAGTCTACAGACCGTGACTACAGTCTAGTCTACAGACCGTGACTACAGTCTAGTCTACAGACCGTGACTACAGTCTACAGACCGTGAGGGAAAGTGGAAACTTCTTTGAGGATATGTTTGTTTAGATTTAGTCTGAAATTGTGACGCAACATSTTCTCAATACCAGGTCTAAATGTCACAACAACATTTATTGACAAAACATGTTTTTATTAAATAAAGTCCATACAACAACATGTAATATAAATAAGCTGCAGTAAGATATGAAAAGCWATATAACASAAATYAACAAAATGTACATAGACACTTTAAAGGAATGTCAGTGATCCACCAGATATGTCGTGTTTTATAGAAACAAACGACACTATACACAACTCTGTATTAACATATGAATCATTTCATCTAAAAAACCCATTACAATATTTATATATTTACAATTTCATAGCTTTAATATGGAGGTGTGTTTTTAATGGTCACTAGGTGCGGCTGTGACGGCGGAACACAGTGGGCAGGTTATCAACGGGGTAGACCGTAGGGCCGATCTTCATGGTCGGCGGACCGTTCGATAGAGTCCAGTCACATCGCAGAGTCAGCTCCAACAGGAATATCTTAAGGAGGACCTTGGCGAACTCTTTGCCCACGCACATCCTGGAGCCGCCGCCGAACGGGATGTAGTTGAAGCGTGAGGAGTCCTCGGAGGATCCGTCCATGAAACGCTCCGGGTCGAACTCCTCTTTGTTGGGGAACACGTCGGCCACGTCGTGGGTGTCACAGATACTGTAGATGACGGTCCAGCCTTTGGGGATCTGGTAACCCTGGTAACATAGAATAACACAGCGTTGTTAAGACAACTGGTCTGGAGTTTCTGACGATCCCGTCAAAAAGATATCAAATTGACAGATTAGTATTGTATTTAAATCCTCTGGTAAAAAGGGGAACGTACATTGAGTTGGAAAGTCTTCAGTACCACTCTGAAGCCTCCGGGAACAGGGGGGTTCATCCTCAACGTCTCTTTGATCACACAGCCGGTATACTTTAACTGTTCCAACACCTCCATGTTCACATTCTGACCCAGCAGATCCACACCTCGTTCCTCCTGAGAGAGAGAGAGAGAGAGAGAGAAAGAAAGCGAAGAGAGAGAGAAAAGCGAGAGAGGAGAGGAAAGGAGAGAGAGAGAGAGAAAGCGAGAGAGAGAAAAATGAAAGCGAGAGACAGCGAGAGACAGAGAGAAAGCGAGAGACAGAGAGAGAGAAAGTGAGAATGTATTATTTCACAATCATCCATAAGCCAATGAGATCTAAAGGACATTATCAATGTGAGAGTAACGAGTGGATATTGATTGATGTTTTCCAGCTATAATAAGGGGTTGTTACCTGCTGGTGCAGTTCTTGTCTGAGTTGGTTGACCACGTCAGGGTTGAGTCCCAGGAACATGACCAGCGAGGTGGCTGTACTGGCAGTGGTCTCATGGCCTCCAAATAAAAGCTCTGTGGCTGACTCCTTAATTGCCTTCAGATAGAGAATTTATTGTTTTACTCACTGAGCAAAGATTCTTTTGACCCACAGCTGGTTTAAATGTAAATGTCATCATCTATTATTATGCATGAAAAATAACTTGATAAATGCACGTTTTTTATTTATTTTTTACTTAACCTTAATTTAACTAGGCAAGTCAGTTAAGAGCACATTCTTATTCGGTTACTGGCCCCAACGCTCTAACACAGCACCTTGCCGCCCCCAACGCTCTAACCACCAGGCTACTGCCGCCCCAACGCTCTAACCACCAGGCTACCTGCCGCCCCAACGCTCTAACCACCAGGCTACCTGCCGCCCCAACGCTCTAACCACCAGGCTACCTGCGCCCCAACGCCTAACCACCAGGCTACCTGCTATCCCAACGCTCTAACCACCAGGCTACCTGCCACCCCCAACGCTCTAACCACCAGGCTACCTGCCGCCCCCAACGCTCTAACCACCAGGCTACCTGCCGCCCCCAACGCTCTAACCACCAGGCTACCTGCCGCCCCAATGCTCTAACCACCAGGCTACCTGCCGCCCCAACGCTCTAACCACCAGGCTACCTGCCGCCCCAACGCTCTAACCACTAGGCTACTTGCCGCCCCAACGCTCTAACCACTAGGCTACTGCGCCCCAACGCTCTAACCACTAGGCTACCTGCCGCCCCAACGCTCTAACCACCAGGCTACCTGCCGCCCCCAACGCTCTAACCACCAGGCTACCTGCCGCCCCAATGCTCTAACCACCAGGCTACCTGCGCCCCCAACGCTCTAACCACCAGGCTACCTGCCGCCCCATGCTCTAACCACCAGGCTACCTGCCGCCCCAAAGCTTCTAACCACTAGCTACTTGCCGCCCCAACGCTCTAACCACTAGGCTACCTGCCGCCCCAAAGCTCTAACCACCAGGCTACCTGCCGCCCCAACGCTCTAACCACTAGGCTACCTGCCGCCCCAACGCTCTAACCACCAGGCTACCTGCCCCCCAACGCTCTAACCACTAGGCTACTTGCTGCCCCCAACGCTCTAACCACTAGGCTACTGCCGCCCCAACGCTCTAACCACCAGGTTACCGCCACCCCAACGCTCTAACCACCAGGCTACCTGCCGCCCCAACGCTCTAACCACTAGACTACCTGCCGCCCAACCACCAGGCTACCTGCCGCCCCCAACGCTCTAACCACCAGGCTACCTGCCGCCCCAACCACCAGGCTACCTGCCGCCCCAACGCTCTAACCACTAGACTACCTGCCGCCCCACACCAGGCTACCTGCCGCCCCAACGCTCTAACCACCAGGCTACCTGCCGCCCCAACCCAACCCAGGCTACCTGCCGCCCCAACGCTCTAACCACCAGGCTACCTGCCGCCCCACGCTCTAACCACCAGGCTACCTGCCGCCCCAACGCTCTAACCACCAGGCTACCTGCCGCCCCAACGCTCTAACCACCAGGCTACCTGCCCGCCCCAACGCTCTAAACCACTAGCTACCTCCGCCCCAACGCTCTAACCACCAGGCTACCTGCCGCCCCAACGCTCTAACCACCAGGCTACCTGCCGCCCCAACGCTCTAACCACCAGGCTACCTGTGTTGAAGATGGGATACATGTATAGAGATACCTGCATGCTGAATGGGGATACATGTATAGAGTATTACCTGCATGCTGAATGGGGATACATGTATAGAGTATTACCTGCATGCTGAATGGGGATACATGTATAAGTATTACCTGCATGCTGAATGGGATACATGTATAGAGTATTACCTGGCATGCTGAATGGGGATACATGTATAGAGTATTACCTGCATGCTGAATGGGGATACATGTATAAGTATTACCGCATGCTGAATGGGGATACATGTATAGAGTATTACCTGCATGCTGAATGGGGATACATGTATAGAGTATTACCTGCATGCTGAATGGGGATACATGTATAGAGTATTACCTGCATGCTGAATGGCTGCTGTTCCTGCTGATGTCGATCAGCTGTTGTAGCGCGTCTCTGTGTTTCACCTCTTTTCCACTGTCTATTTTTCTCTGAATGTTCTCCTCGATTTTGGAGTGGATTAAATTTCGGGCTTTCAATCCCTGTAGATAAAAGAGATGTATTTTTTTTTTTTTTACATTAATTTAGGCCCTGACAATATTCTAAATACATTGTTTTTAAAAAACGTCATAGAATTAGAATTGAGTGCACCGCTATTTACCCGGTACAAGCCGCTGAAGGGGACATCTACCGGCAGGGAGAAAAGGTTCTTGATCATCTCTTCGAAAGCCTCCACCAGCTCGTGCTCGTCGGTCTCGATCTGTTCCGGGTCGAAGCCCAGGAGGATCCTCATGGCGATGCGGAACATGAGGCGCTTCATCTCGGGGTAGACTAGAACGTCGGAGTCCTTCTGTAGCCATTSCCTCACGGCGCTCCTCACCTCCTCCTGGATCACCGGGATGTAGTGCTCCAAGGCATCCCGGGAGAACGCTCTCATTATAGCCTGAAATACAGGAGCAACGTTCCGTTAAGACGGGAGGGACATTAAAAKAAARCTTTAAATAGGTGCTTATTTTAGCCAAATATCTATGCGTAAAATAATACATTTAATTTGCTACGTTAAAGGTGTTTATTCATGCAAAAAAAAWAAAGTTTAAACCATCTACGCACTTTTTTCTTGTTTTTGTGCTGGGTCCCGTGCATATTGGAGAGCGTGTYCGATCCCAAAATAGTTCTGACGGAAGCGGGCCACTGCACCGCGACAAGTTTATGTTCCCCCAGCAGAATGTGTCTGACGTTGTTCGCGCCCATGACGCGCACCGTGGGGTTGCCAAAGAGATGCGTTCTGTAAATGCATCCATACTTCTGCCGTTTCATCCGCAGGAACTTTCTCCTCTGCAATAAAAAARGGAATAAATACAATGTTTATTATCAACGGAAGATATATATACACTAACAGGTTAATATTATACAATATGACTATTATTACGTTTGAAAGGGTTATAAAATGACCTGGAGAAGGAGTTGGAGCGTCTCTCCGATGAAAGGTAAGCCCATGGATCCAGGAGGAAGAGGGGCTGGACAGCTGGGATCCCGACCACGGATCAAATAAACCTCCCATAACTTCACCGCGACTAAAAAGAGAAAGATTGGAAGCACAATGGTGCACAGAAGTGTCGCCAGCAAGGTGTTCAAAGCCATTGTACTAGTGCGCGTAACTCAAACCAACTATAAACTTTGTGAGGACTTTTAGGTGGAGCAAGAGATTGTTTGCTTCTGAACCGTATGGGTGTTTCTACGGCCTTTTTATACCCTTTTCCCCAGGTCTCGGCCTCCTGTTACCTTTGGCTTGGCGACAGAAATTAGTTCACACAAAGTTCATCTTTAATTGTTGTGTCATCTCGCTCCGCCCACGGAGTTGCAGCCTCTCCAAAAACCCCATTTGTTACAGGCGCATTTTAATACCACCTCCTGTTGCAGACGCACAATCAGGGATTTAACTCTGAAAAGGTGTTAAGTACCTCTAACAATAGGAACCATCCAAAGGTTCTTTGTTGCGAATATTCCGCAGTTTAGCCTCATTACATGTGATGAGTTCTGCGTGTAATGCCCGGGGCGGGTCTTAATTGACCAGCTTTCAACACATTTCAATTAGCGCTGTTGGCTCCGAATTTAAATCATTTCCTTAATCCTCTTTAAATTACAACACACGTCTTTGCTTTATTCGACTCATGCATTTAAATACAGCTGAATGTGGTCAAATTAAATCATTAAACAATCGTGTGAAAGCTTTAATCCAGCATTTTGTTGGAATAATAACGAAGTTGTTTGTATTGTACTTTATTAGGTTATACGAATTAAGGACAGTTGTTTTGGAGGCGAAACTGACACGTTTTTCCTTTTGAGAGTTAGAGATGTTCAGTGACGTAGTGTGCACCCTGGTTAAACTTGTCTAATCTAGAATGAGACTTTAACCTGTTGTCTGTCTCGACTACCGTTTCCCTCTGCAGTCGGTGACGCTGCTCCGTCTGTATCTGTGGAAGKGCCTCTGTTATAAAAAATGATATCTTGCTTGCAGTGAGTTCAAACTTGGGTCAGTTGGTGGGAAAAAAACAAAAACTTGGTTTTAACAAGGTTACCGGGAGGCTAAACATGTCAAGTAAACACCGCTGAACCAACCCAGTGGCTTTGGAATCACTGTTTTATGACAGCTATAAACATGGAGCGGACAGACGACTCAGCCAGTCAAGCAGGAGACAGCGTGGCTCCACATTTTACAGCGACACGTTCTAGATTTCCCGTTCTCTCTCTCTCTCTCTTCTCTCTCTCTCTCCCTCTTCTCTCTCTCTCTTCTCTCTCTCTCTCTCTCCTCTTCTCTCTCTCTCTCTCCCTCTCTCTCTCCTCCTCTCCCTCTCTCTCTCTTTTCTTCTCTTCTCTCCTCTCTCCCCTCCTCTCTCTCTCTCTCTCTCTCTCTCTCTCTTCTCTCTTTGTCTCTCTCTCTTCTCTCTCTCTTTTCTTCTCTCTCTCTCCCCTCTCTCTCTTCTCTCCCCCTCTCTCTCTCTCTGCTCCCCCTCTCTCTCTCTTCTCTCTCTCCTCTGTCTCTCTCTCTCTCTCTCTCTCTCTCTCTCTCTCTCTCTCTCTCTTTCTCTCTCTCTCTTGCTCTCTCTCTCTCTCTCTGTCGGGTCGCACCGAGGTGCTGACGCGTTGCCCTGCAGTTCACCTCGTCACTATGTATGTAGTAATCCATGCTAATAGCTTGAGGAGAAATAACCCATAAATATCAGGATATTCTCAGGCGTTTAAATGCACATTTCTTGATTAAATAATTCAACCACATAGCCTATCCAAGACACCGAAGGGCGTGTATTATGGCATTACCTCACTACACTTTAGAGGCATATAGGTTCAAACAAAGCGGCCCCCGGTGAATAAGAACATTGTGTGAAATAGTTCAGTGATATCATGTCCTTCCTCTCGTCCACACTGGTGTCAGCTGAAGTTCAAGAGTACATCACTGTATTTCACAACAGTCCAGAAGGACACATCATTTAACTCTTATATCAGGTGGTCTTTAATACACGCCTTTTAATAACCTATAAAAAAAAACACCATCTGACCCGTGACGAATCATATATTTCCTTTCGATTAGACCAGGAATTGACTTAAATGGCCACCGGGGATGTTTTTCGTGCTTCCCCGTCCCACAAAATGCATAGCTATTTACGCGCGCGCCTCTCTGTCTGTGTGTGAGAGTAGAAACAGAGAAAGAGATTGAGAGAGATGAGGTCTGTGTCGGGGGGCGCATCGTCAGCGATTAGCTGGAGGCCGGAGAGGCTCTGCAACGCCGGGAGGGGACCTCTCCTCATTCCCAAGCGCTGGCGCTGACCGCCAGTGCCCTACACACGACCCTGACATCTCGGTGAACTCCCGCGCACCAACCTCGCCAAGTTCACTGTCCATCAGATAACAAGATAGGGGACCGGGACGAGCATGAACGAACACAAGCAGCAATTACAGCAGAACAGTTATTCTCTCCGTTGTCGGTCAATCACACAAATCAAATAAAGCGGTTACCGTGTAATTGGGTCAAGAGATAAAATGGCTTCCCACTTGTTGGAATAAAACGTTTTAATTGGAGCCTTTTACTTTATATTATCACTACTAGCCTATGTAACCTACTAGGATAATTTAATATATATTATCACTACTAGCCTGTAACCTACTAGGATAATTTAATATATATTTTCACTACTAGCCTGTAACCTACTAGGATAATTTAATATATATTATCACTAGTAGCCTGTAACCTACTAGGATAATTTAATATATATTTTCACTAGTAGCCTATGTAAACTACCCACTAGGATAATTTAATATATATGATTACTAGTAGCCTGTGTAAACTACCCACTAGGATAATTTAAGACGGATCAAACTAGTTGTAGCATCATTCATTCACAGATATTTTTTTTAATGACCATACATCTTCCATTAAAACCTCGATGTGTCGCTCTCATGCGCTGCGCAAAGGGCTCCTCTGTCCAATTCTAGAGGGAGGAGATTTGATTTGTAGGTTTGCATGACGTATGTGCAGTCGGAGGTGCTGTCACAACAGGAGAGGGCGGAGTCAGGAGAGGCACGGCTCAGCGGTTCACCCAGAGGTCAGTCCCTCCAAGTCCCTCCACGGACCCAGCGGCTCTAGGCGCAGCCATTCCCCCTGTCAGGTCTAACTTCTCTGGGCTTGTTAAGGGCGGGAGGCTCGGTAGGTGGAGTTTTATCCATCCTGTGAAAAAACACCCTCAAGTGTTGTTTTTTTAGTTGAATGGGAAACAATGGGCCATTTATTAWGTCAGATTTGTATTGAAATGAAAAGGTGTGAGAGGAGAGAAAAGGGGATTTAGAACGGGTGTAGTGTGTAAATAGGTTAGGCCAACCACTGATCTTTGATGCCAGCTGGTTATTACCTCATAACACATCGCTGGGTGGAAAGGAAGCCACGTCCCAAATACCACTCTATTCCTTATATAGTGCACTACTTTAGACCTCACCTCCTCATAGTGCACTACCTGGTCAAATGTAGTGCACTATAAAGGGGATAGCATGTCATTTGGAACTGGGTCAAAGTTTCTTGGTCTGTTTCTGGCTTCTTCACCGACAGGGGAAGCTCCTTTTTATTCAAAAGGTACAATGGGAAACTATTCAATTTGATTAACTTTATCAAATATACCAATTTAAAACATCAACGAGGACAAAAAGAATGTTTCAGGTTGGTAAACTCTATTACACAATTCCCTCATCACCTGGTCATTATATAAACATCCTGTATATAAATGCTCTATAAATAACAGCCTTTACATCCGGTATATAAATGCTCTATAAATAACAGACTTTACATCCTGTATATACATTCTCTAACTAAAATAACAGAACTTTACATTCTGTAATACATTCTACTAATAAACTAACAGACTTTACATCCTTGTATATTAATGTAACAGACTTTACATCTGTATCATAATGCTCATATAAATACAGACTACTACATCCATGTATAATAATTCTCTATATAACCAGACTTACATCCTGTATATAAATATACTCTATAAATAACAGACCATTACATCACCTGTATATAAATACTCTTAAATACAAACTAGAACTTTACATCTGTATCATACATTCTGCTACCTAAATATACAGACTTTACATCCTGTATATACATTCTCTATAAAATAACCAGACTTTACATCCCTGTATATTATAAATAACAGACTTTGACATCCTGTATGTAAATAACAGATCTTAAACATCCTGTATATAAATAGCTCTATATAAAATAACAGACTTTACATCCTTAATATAAATAACAGGAAATTACACATCCTAGTAAAGTAAATACTCTATAAATAACAGACTTTACATCCTGTAAAATACAATTCTCTATAAATACGATTTTATACATCCTGTATATAAATGCTCAATAAATAACAGACCCTTTAAACATCCTTGTAAATAATAAAATAACAGACTTTCACATCCTGTAAATAAATACCTCTTAAATAACAGACTTTACATCCTGTAAATACATTCTCTAATACAATACGATTTTCATCCTGTATATAAATGCTCAATAAATAACAATTTACATCCTGTAATATACAGACTTTACATCTACTGTTAATAAATAAATAAGCAGATTTACATCTGTATATTATAAATATACAGACTTTACCATCCCTGTATATCACACTAAGCCTTA
>NW_019946356.1:0-21357 GCF_002910315.2 Salvelinus sp. IW2-2015 | reverse complement strand
GCCCTAAAACATCACTGCTCTAGAGGAGATCTGCACGGAGGAATGGGCCAAATACCAGCAACAGTGTGTGAAACCTTGTGAAGACTTACAGAAAAACGTTTTGACCTCTGTCATTGCCAACAAGGGTATATAACAAAGTATTGAAGATAAACTTTGTTATTGACCAAATACTTATTTTCCACCATAATTTGCAAATAAATTCATTAAAAATTCTACAATGTGATTTTCAGGAATTTTTTTTCTCATTTTGTCTGTCATAGTTGAAGTGTACCTATGATGAAAAATTACAGGCCTCTCTCATCTTTTTAAGTAGGAGAAACTTGCACAATTGGTGCTGACTAAATACTTTTTTGCCCCACTGTATTTTAAATTCTTCAATGTAGCCACCCTTTGCCTTGATGACAATTTGCACACTCTTGACATTCTCTCAACCAGCTTCTCCTGGAATACTTTTCCAACAGTCTTGAAGGAGTTCCACATATGCTGAGCACTTGTTGGCTTCTTTTCCTTCACTCTGCGGTCCAACTCATCCTAACCATTTCAATAGGGTTGAGGTCGGGAGATTGTGGAGGCCAGGTCATCTGATGCAGCACTCCATCACTCTCGTTGGTCAAATAGCCCTTACACAACCTGGGGGTGTGTTTTGGGTCATTGTCCTGTTAAAAACAAATGATAGTCCCACTAAGCGAAACCAGATGGATGGCGTATCGCTGCAGAATGCTGTGGTAGCCATGCTGGTTAAGTGTGCCTTTAATTCTAAATAAATCACAGACAGTGTCACCAGCAAAGCACCCCCACACCGTCACACCTCCTCCTCCATGCTCACGGTGGTAACCACACATGCGGAGATCATCTATTCACCTACTCCGCGTCTCAAAAAGACACGGCGGTTTGGAACCAAAAATCGCACATTTGGACTCATCAGACCAAAGGACAGAATTCCACCGGTCTAATGTCCATTACTCGTGTTTCTTGGCCCAAGCAAGCTCTTTCTTCTTACTGTGTCCTTTAGTAGTGGTGTCTTTGCAGAAATTCGACATGAAGGCTGATTCCCACGTCTCCTCTGAACAGTTGATGTTGACATGTGTCTGTTACTTGAACTCTGTGAAAGCATTTATTTGAGCTGCAATCTGAGGTGCAGTTAACTGTAATGAACTTATCCTCTGCAGCAGATGTAACACTGGGTCTTCCTCTCCTGTGGCGGTCCTCATGAGAGCCAGTTTCATCATAACGCTTGATGGTTTTCCGGATTGACTGACTTTCGTATCTTAAAGTAATGACGGACTGTCATTTCTCTTTGCTTATTTGAGCAGTTCTTGTCAAATATGGACCTGGTATTTGACCAAATAGGGCTATCTTCTATATACCACCCCTACCTTGTCACAACACAACTGTTTGGCTCAAACGCATAAAGGAAAGAAATTCCACAAATTAACTTTTATCAAGGCAGACCTTTTAATTGAAATGCATTCCAGGTGACTACCTCATGAGGCTGGTTGAGAGAATGCCAAGAGTGTGCAAAACTGTCATCAAGGCAAAGGGTGGCTACTTTGAAGAATCTCAAATATATTTTGAATTGTTTAACACTTTTTTGGTTACTACATGATTCCATGTGTTATTTCATAGTTTTGATGTCTTCACTATTATTCTACAATGTAGAAAATAGTAAAAATTAAGAAAAACCCTGGAATGAGTAGGTGTGTCCAAACTTTTGACTGGTACAGTATTTTGAATCTGTATTTACTTGAAGTGTTACCATGAGTCTACTTACCTGGCACAGTGAGGTGACAGCTTCCAGGGCACATTTCTCGATACTCTTGGCTACGTGAGGGTGAGATTCATTCAGGACCTCAATCTTGGAACAGTAGATCTCTATCTGATCCAGAGGAGACTCCTAGAAATGCAGAAAAGGTATTTCAGTCATTTCACCAATGGCCATTTCAGTCAGGTCACAATTATACTGTATGTGTGGCAGTTTCATACCTGTTTGAGTTTGCCTTCCAAGTCCCTAGTGAACGTTTGTCTCCATTCTTTTGTGAAATCGTCATTGGCGAACTTGAGAGAGATTATGTTGTTCCACATCTGGCAAATAAAAAAAGAGCTTCGTCATCATTTTTTTTTTTTTATGATATAGAACTACACATTTAAAAAAAAATCATGGTCATGATTTGCACAACAAAAATGTATAATTTTCTCCTCACCTCTATCTCTGTGGTGACATTGACACTGAGGTACAAGGTGGTCATACCCCTGGCCAGCAACCGGTCTCTGAAGGTTTTGCCGATCCAGGATCTGACGATCACCATCGCCTCGGATAACAGCTCCAGCTCCTTGGCATGCATATGCTCTCTTTCCACGTCCTTAGTTGCCTTGAAAGGAATGATAAGTTATCTCCATCCTTTTTTCGAAAATGTCTTAACCATAGAAATAGAACTACTAGAAGGGACAAAGACCATCAAACCACAGCAATTTGACTGGAACACTCATGGGTACACTCAATATGGCCGCTGGTCCACCCATCACAGAAAATTGACTTAAATGGGAATGTCCTTTCTAGTAAATATTTTTCTATAGTCTGAACTAGTCAGCTGTACCTGCACCAAAACTCAGGTATTTCTCCATTTAGAGCTTGTTCTCCATCTTCTTTTTAAATAGTGAACCAACATATTTTTAGCACTTTTATTTCCCCGACTTGATCAAAACTCGTTTTCTCATGCTCTCTCTTATCGCTCTGCAGCAGACATATAGTGAGCAATATGTTTGGAACATCGAATCGCAATAAAGAATCATGATACATATAGAATCCCAATATATATCGTATCGGCACCTATGTATTATGATAATATAGTATTGTGAAGTCCCTGAAAATTCCCAGAAATACAAGATAGTGGTCAGAATCAAACACGTCTTCTTCATGATTTTCTGTTTAACTTCTTATGGCTGGGGGCAGTATTGAGTAGCTTGGATGAATAAGGTGCCTAGAGTAAACTGCCTGCTACTCAGTCCCAGAAGCTAAGATATGCATATTGTTAGTAGATTTGGATAGAAAACACTCTGAAGTTTCTAAAACTGTTTGAATGGTTTCTGTTATACCCACAGACCTCATATGGCAGGCAAAAATCTGAGCAAAAATCCAAGTCCTATGAGTGTCATCTGATGAAGATCATCAAAGGTTAGTGATTCATTTTATCTCTTTCTGCTTTTTGTGACTCCTCTCTTTGGCTGGAAAAATGGCTGTATTTTTCTGTGACTAGGTACTGACCTAACATAATCAGATGGTGTGCTTTCGTCGTAAAGCCTTTTTGAAATCGGACACTGTGGTGGGATTAACAACAAGTTTATCTTTAAAACGGTGTAAAATACTTGTATGTTTGAGGAATTTGAATTATAAAATTTCTGTTGTTTGAATTTGGCGCCCTGCACTTTCACTGGCTGTTGTCAAGTTGATCCCGTTAACGGGATCTCAGCCGATCTCAGCCGTAAGAAGTTAATAAATAACCTTGTTATCTAGAGAGTCAGTCCATACATACTGTTGGCCAACCGCTTATCTTGGGCAAAGTCTAAATGAGTCATCAGACATTTTCTACTTGAACTCCACATACCTGTGACTCAAAGGCCCGGGCAAACTCAGATACAGAGACAACCATGTTCATGCATGCCACAGGGATGTCTGTGAAGTTCTGAGTGTAGGTTGAAGTGGACCGGACTCCTTTGCAGATCTTCTCAAAAAGTTTCACTGCTGTTGCCAAGCATTCTCTGCCATACGCCTCACTAAAACAACTGCAACCACAAAAAACAGCGGATGTTTTACAATAACTATCATCAAAGATCAAAAGGAAACAAGTGAACCAGATGAGTTACAGTAAGTCAATCACCTGTATTTCTCCTCGATGAGACTGCTTTGAATATGTGAGAGAGTGTCTGACACATACTGCAGGGCAGAAAAAAACACATTGTTAAAAAACAAGTTGATTTGAAACCTTCAATGCTCTATAATACTTTTAAAAACATTCTGGGTTTATTGGCTAGGAAAGAGATAAGAAAGACAGAGGCGAGAGTATGCTGAAAAAGCCCTGTAGTCAGGGGGGAAACTAGTGTCCAGCTCACCTGCTTGTTGCTATAGGTGACATCTTGAGGGGCCCTCAGAGTGAAGACATGGAGCAGGTCCAGCAGTTCCACGTTGATGAGGACGCTGCATTCCATCAGGTCCTCTATGGGCAGCAGACACATCCAGGACCGAGACACTAGTCTGTCCATCTCAACCAGATGGCCATTGTTTTTCATGAGATTCAACATCGCTCTAAAACAAAGGAGGGAAAAAAGAAGGGATATCACCAATTAATATCAATAAAAAAGATAAATGATATTCAGAAAGTATTCAGACCACTTCACTTTTTCTACATTTTGTTACGTTACAGCTTTATTCAAAAATGTATTAAATTAAAAAAACTACTCACCAATCAACACACAATAACCCATAATGACAAAGCGAAAACAGGTTATAATTTTTTTACAAATGTATTCAAAATAAAAAACAGAAATACCTTATTTACATAAGTATCCAGACCCTTTGCTATGAGACTTGAAAATTGAGCTCAGGTGCACCTTGTTTCCATTAATCATCCTTGAGATGTTTCTACAACTTAATTGGAGTCCACCTGTGGTAAATTCAATTGATTGGACATGATTTGGAAAGGCACACACATGTCTATATAAGGTCCCACAGTTGACAGTGCATGTCAGAGAAAAACCAAGCCATGAGGTTGAAGGAATTGTCCGTAGAGCTCCAAGACAGGATTGTCTCGGAGGAAGGGTATCAAAACATTTCTGCAGCATTGAAAGTCCCCAAGAACACAGTGGCCTCCATCATTCTTAAATGGAAGAAGTTTGGAACCAGTGCTCTGACATGCACTGTCAACTGTGGGACCTTGTATAGACAGGTGTGTGCTTTTCCAAATCATGTCAAATCAATTTAATTTACCACAGATGGACTCCAATTAAGTTGTAGAAACATCTCAAGGATGATTAATGGAAACTAGGTGCACCTGAGCTCAATTTTCTAGTCTCATAGCAAAGGGTCTGGATACTTATGTAAATAAGGTACACTACTCTTCAAAAGTTTGGGGTCACTTAAATGTCCTTGTTTTTGAAAGAAAAGTAATTTTTTTTGTCCATTAAAATAACATCAAATTGATCAGAAATACAGTGTAGACATTGTTAATGTTGTGAATGACTATTGTAGCTGGAAACCGCTGATTTATTGTGGAATATCTACATAGGCGTACAGAGGCCCATTATCAGCAACCATCACTCCTATGTTCTAATCCAAGTTTATAATTTTAAAAGGATCATTAGAAAACCTTTTTGCAATTATGTTAGCACGGATGAAAATTAAATAGTATCTGACAAAAGTGCTTTTCTTTCAAAAACAAGGAAATGTCTAAGTGACTCAACTTTTGAACAGTAGTGTGTTTTGTTTTTTATTTGTACATTTGCAAAAATTCTAAACCTGTTTTTTAGCGTTGTCATCATGGGATAGTGTGTAGATTGCTGAGGATTTAAAAAAAACATTTTATCAATTTTAGTAAGGCTGTAACGTAACAAAATGTGCAAAAAGTGAAGGGGTCTGAATACTTTCCCGATGGCAATATGTATAATATATATAATTTTTAGTAATTTCTAGAGGGAATTTAATTTGTTTGTTTACCAAAAAAGGAACAGGACATAATTACGAAAGGCCAAACCTTTAGTGTAATCTAGTGAGACAATAGGAATGATTTTCTAATACCACGGGGAGAATAGAAGTACTGTACCTCCTGTCCTGGCTGTTGAGTGTCATGTCTGCTTTGAGGCCTTGGAGGCCCGCCCAGGACTGCTCGTACTTGGTGGTGACAGTGGTAGATATGGGTGTGAACGGTTTGGAGGATCCCTTGAGGAGGTGGAGCAGGGGGAGCACCAAAATCCACCGGGGCCCTTCAGTCTTCACACTGTTGATCAGAGCCACCAACATGTCTGGCAAGCTAGTGCAGAGAAAAATAGGTTGATTTTCACACAAAAATAAATACATCAGCATTTTTTTGTACCAAAAAATGTAATGAGAACTCATCCACTAACAAGCACTTTGTTAGAAACTGTTATGAGAAAATGTGTATAAAATATTACTCAGTTTGAATAATACAAATGATTACATCCTGTATAAAAATAAACAAATCATAATGTCTGTAATAGGCAAAAAATAAGCAGAAATCCTGACGCCAAAACCCACTTTTTGAGACCGGAGACGGCTTGGGCGAAGTCGGTCCAGTACTGCAGGAAGGAGTCTTTGGGCAGCTTGGGCAAGCACAGGGCGGTGCAGAGCCGGGTGGACTCTCCGTGGTCCAGCCTGACGCCGAACTGCTTCCACACGTACAGCATGACCACAGCTGCCCTCATGGGGTCCTGGATGAAGCAGCTTTTCCCCTCACCCTCCTTCTGCAGCTGAGGAACAACGTTATCCAYCATGAACTGCTTCAGCAGCTTCCTGACCTTTGGGAGGAAGAACAAACAGTGAATGTTAACAGATTTGTTTTGGGGACGGTTGCACACTGCAACTCAATACTCATCCATTTGCTTTTCCCTTCCATATACAAAAGAAACATACAATAAGACAACCAAATTAAAAATACATGTGAAAAAACAGCAATCATTCCAGAAATGAAACTCCCACACACAATATTACCTCTATACATTTACAGCATTGTGCAGCGTCCGCACGTTTATTGGGCAGAGTTAAAATCATATTAGCGGCTGTCATCTTTTCTACAAGTCAAGCAAATAGACAGAGTGAAATGCTTGCTCTCATTTCACTTCTAACAGCAACACAATAACTGGGATAAATTAGAAGAGGGGATGCAGGAGAAAGCAAAACAAGCAAAAGCCTAACAGCTAGGGGGCGGGGGGTAACATCCGTGCATGCATTTAGCATTCAGGTAGGTGGGGGGGGTACGTCTAGGCCAGGGTGAAGCAGTGGGTCTTTAGGCAGGACTGGAAGATGGAGAAGGATTCTGAGTTCCAGAGAGGTGGAAGGAGAGAGTTCCAGAGAGGTGGAAGAGAGAGTTCCAGAGAGGTGGAAGGAGAGAGTTCCAGAGAGGTGGAAGGAGAGAGTTCCAGAGAGGTGGAAGGAGAGAGTTCCAGAGAGGTGGAAGAGAGAGAGTTTCAGAGAGGTGGAAGGAGAGAGTTTCAGAGAGGTGGAAGGAGAGAGTTTCAGAGAGGTGGAAGGAGAGAGTTTCAGAGAGGTGGAAGGAGAGAGTTCCAGAGAGGTGGAAGGAGAGAGTTCCAGAAGGTGGAAGGAGAGAGTTCCAGAGAGGTGGAAGGAGAGAGTTTCTGAGAGGTGGAAGGAGAGAGTTTCTGAGAGGTGGAAGGAGAGAGTTTCTGAGAGGTGGAAGGAGAGAGTTCCAGAGCCGGTGTGACATTAAGAACTGTACTTACATCTTTTTCGTCGTAGTCTAAGGAGTACCATTTCTTGTGTGTCTCCTCATAGACAAACGGGTTCCCATAGATCTGGTAAAACTGATTCAGCTGATTGAGGAAACTCTTGAAGTTAATGTCAGTCCAGCTCCTGAGGAGGTCAAATATACTCTCCAGCATAACTTTCCCTGCGATTTCTCGGCCTTCGATGACACTTTTCCTTTGATCCGACCAAAAAGCGTCTTTTAGCCGCTTGAGCACGTTCTTGGATGGCGCCACACAGATGATGTCATCATACTGATGCCAGTCCCCTGAAACCAACCAAAATCATTGCTTAATATATTTGCATACATTTTAGACTATTTCCTCACATGTAAGACAGTGTGAACAAAATAGACGAGCAGTACCAAATAGATGTATGATAAAAATCAAGAAGGTTTTGAACTTACATGAAGTAAATGGAACATTTTAAAATCAGTGACTTACAATAAAGAACTACTATAGAAATTGTTATAGCAACTGCACCCACCTTCTTCATTAAGCAGATGGGATTTGACAAAAAGACATCTGTTGGTGGTGGGGTAGGTAGAATCCAGTTTGTATATGTACTCAWACTCGTACTTTTGCTTTTTAAGCTTGTAGACGAGGTACTTGTATGGTATGGACACGGTTGCATTAGATTTGCTTGTGATCAAGCTCCCTTCGACTAGGAACCCATGCTCTCCAAGATCCCTGTAGAGGTAATGCATTGGTTTATCCTCTGTTACATATCATACACATTTAACCCCCACCACGAGTCTGTTGTTTTCTATGTGAGATAGATGGGAACATTGTTGAACATTATAAGCAGGTTCCTATTGAATACATATTCAACATATTTGGCAAAACTGTCTTGACGGCTGATATATTCGATACATGTATATAAAAACCTACTTAGACACAGTGAGCTCAACGGTATCGGTATCCCAGTTCCCAATGTTCCCCCCAGCCCTGATGAAGATGCGGTCCTCGTCCGGGTTCAGCTTGAAATCCTTTGAGAGGACAGCGTGGAAATAGATTGTGAGTCTCTCACTTGCAGAGACCTGTTTTTTCCCTGGAGGGATCCTGAAATTGGACCAAACAAAATGAATCAGATGAGTATTGTATTAGCTAAGTGGCGGTGTGCGTGATCGGTACTGATAAAACTGATTTGAAATGTGCAGATCCATGTTCGAATATGTAACACTCCCGGGCACAAGCACCTCCCCCACCGGAGACTGGGGTTCAATCCCCCTCTCCACCCTTCCTCATACAGGGCCTTCAGAAAGTATTCACACCCCTTTACCTTTTCCACATTCGGTTGTGTTACAGCCCAAATTTAAAATGGATTCAATTGATATTGTGTCACTGATCCACACACACACACAAATACCACATAATGTCAAAGTGGAATTTTGTTGGTAGAAAATTGTAGAATTTTTTATAATAAATTAAACGCTGAAATGTCTTGAGTCAGTAAGTATTCAGCCCTTTTGTTACAGCAAGCCTAAATAAGTTCAGGAGTAAAACATGTGCTTAACAAATCACATAAGTTGCATGGACTCATGTGTTCAATAATACTGGTGAACACGATTTTTGTACCCCAAACGTACAAATAATTGTAAGGTCCCTCAATCGAGTAGTGAATTTCAAACACAGATTCAACCACAAAGACTAGAGAGGTTTTTCAATGCCTTGCAAAAAAGGGCACCACTTGGTTACAAATTAGCAGACGCTAAATATCTCTGAGCCTGGTGAAGTTATTAATTAGACTTTGGATGGTGTATCAATACACCCAGTCACTACAAAGATACAGGCGTCCTTCCTAACTCAGTTGACGGAGATGAAAGAAACTGCTCAYGGATTTCAACCATAAGCCAAGGGTGATTTTAAAACATTTAGAGGTTGTTTAATGCTTGTGATATGAGAACTGATGATGGATCAATAACATTATAGTTACTCCACAATACTAACCTAAATGACAGAGTGAAAAGAAGGAAGCCTGTACGGAATACAAATATTCCWAAACATGCATCCTGTTTGCAACYAGGCACTTAAYTAATACTGCAAAGAAATGTGGCAAAGAATTGAACTTTYTACAAAGTGTTATGAATACAAAGTGTTATGTTGCTGGCAAATCCAACAACACATCACTGAGTACCACTTCATAATTTCAAGCACAGTGGTGGAAGCATCATGTTATGGGTATGCTTGTCATCGGCAAGTTCTAGAGAGTTTTTTGGGATAAAAAGAAACAGAATACAGCTATAAGTGCAGGCAAAATCCCAGAGGAAAATCTTTCAGAGACAAATTCACCTTTCAGCAAGACAATAACCTAAAACACAAGGCCAAATATACACTGGGAGTTGCATACCAAGACACCATTGAATGTTCCTGAGTGGCCTTGTTACAGTTCACTTAAATCATCTTTAAAATCTATGGCAAGACTTGAAAATGGCTGTCTAGCAAGTAACGATCAACTTGACAGAGCTTGACGAGTGAAATGCTCTTAGAGACTTACCCAAAAAGAATCACAGCTGAAATCGCCACCAACAGTGCTTCTACAAAGTATAAACTTAGGGATGTGAATAATTATGTAAATGAAATATTTCTGTATTTACCTTCCAATAAATTAGCAAAAATGTGTAAAAACATGTTTTTAATGTCATTATGGGGTACTGTGTGTAGATGGGTGAGAAAATACATCTATTGAATCAATTTGGAATTCAGGCTGTAAGACAACTAAATGTAGAATAAGTCAAGGAGTATGAATACTTTCTTTGCTTCTGTACCTGTAGTTAGAGTGGATTTCCACTCTCAAAAACGTGTTTGGAAATAAGCACAACATTGTGTACACAGACAACAATGGATAGTAGCGCTGTGCGGGTTGTGGGTGTCTTCGAAAGTGCTTTTGTGCACCTATAGATGTTTATCAATGCAAGAAAAGTGTGCCTTTTAGGTTCTTCATGTTAAAATTGTGTGACTTCTGTTATGAACAACACACGATTTGTAAATACCTTTTTGGCGGTGGAACATCCTGACCCTTGGATTCAGAGTCGTCGCTTTTGTTGTCTTTCTGTTTCTCTTTCTTGACGCCTGGGCTCTGTGGTGTAGGTGAGGAGTGGTCTCCTCCCCCACGGGAAGGCTGCTGCTGGACCTCCATGTTCTCCCCACTTCACCTGTGGGTCCACACTGGAGCCTTTGCTCTCCACCTGGCATGAGGAGAAACAGACAGTTTGAGGATCGTCTGCTCTCCACCTGGCATGAGAGAAACAGTTTGAGGATCAGTCTGCCTCCTCCACCTGGCATGAGGAGAAACAGACAGTTTGAGGATCAGTCTGCTCTCCACCTGGCATGAGGAGAAACAGACAGTTTGAGGATCAGTCTGCTCTCAACCTGGCATGAGGAGAAACAGACAGATTGAGGATCAGTCTGCTCTCCACCTGGCATGAGGAGACACAGTTTGAGGATCAGTCTGCTCTCCACCTGGCATGAGGAGAAACAGAGTTTGAGGATCAGTCTGCTCTCCACCTGGCCAGAGGTCAACCAAGGTGCTCTTTGAAGAGATGCCTCAGTAACTTGGTTGACCTCCCTAGCGCCCTACACCTAGGAGAAAAAAAAGAACACATTACTAGTCTACTCATCTTTCTCGTGTGAAAACCAGAACTTCTATTTTCTTACTAGCACGGATTTCGCTGATAGCTGCTTTTATGAGGAAGGTTTCACTTGAAATGACTCTGATATGTGCTTGTTATACCAATCTTAACGAATGTGCTGATTGTAAGTCAAATGTTAAAATGTAAATAGTGTGTTTGAGGGGATGAGTTTCAGCATGGTGAAGCACAGAATATAATTACTCAAGACTAAAATTAAAGGTAATTTGTAGATCAGTGGTTCTGCGCAGTCTGACTACAATGTAGTTGATCTCAAACACACAGCAAGTCAGGGAAGGTAACAAGCTCCCCCCACACCTTAGACAAACAAACTACATCAGCCATAATAATCTAGTCTAAGCAGTATTTTTAACAAATCTAGTTAATTTGCACACATGATGGAAAATGTTGCCATAATACAGGTTTATAATACGGCTATATTAAGTTAGGGTTACCTTATGGAAATAAATACTAGCCCGTATCATAGCAACAAATATATTTGATTGAAAAAGAAAAACCGCTGCACCACTCAGGAGAACCAGGTTAAGGCACTGCATGCAGACCTGGGTTCATATTCCGGGCTGTGCCACAACCAGCCATGGCCTGGAGTCCCAGGACGGTGCACAATTGGCCCAGTGTACAAAACATTAGGAATACCTTATATTGTGCACCCCTTTGCCCTTAAAACAGCCTCAATTTGTGAGGGCATGGACTCACAAAGTGTTAAAAATGTCCAGGCAGCGTTGCAGTTTTGACACAGTCAAAACCGATGCGCCTGGCACCTACTACTATACCCGTCAAAGGCACTTCAATATTTTGTCTTGCCCATTCACCCTCTGAACAGCACACATACAACTCCATGTCTCAAGGGCTTGAAGTGGATTTAACAAGTGAAGTCAATAAGGGATCATAGCTTTCACATGGATTCACCTGGTCAGTCTATGTCATGGAAAGAGCATGTTTTGTACCCTCAGTGTATTTGTAATGTCAAGCAGCTACATTACCTCTGATTTCTTCTGAGAGCCTAACACCATCTTATTTCCAGCGGTGGTTTGCTTCGAGTCCTGGTTCTGCTGATCATCTGTCCCTTTCTGTTTGCTCTGTCTGGTCTGGTTCTGCTTAGCATTCTGGTTCGCATTCTGGTCCAGGTTCGTCTGCTTTGAGTTGGCCACGTCTTTTTGTTCTTAGTGCTCTTCGCGTCAGCAGCCTTTGGAGCTTTCTGGACAGCGTCTTTGCGTCAGCGGTCTTTGGAGCTTTCTGGACAGCGGTCTTCGCGTCAGCCAGCCTTTGGAGCTTCCTGGTCAGCGGTCCTTCTGCGTCAGCAGCCTTTGGGCTTCCTGGTCCAGCGGTCCTTACAGCGTCAGCCAGCCTTTGGAGCTTCCTGGTCAGCGGTCTTCGCGTCAGCAGCCTTTGGAGCTTCCTGGTCAGCGGTCTTCGCGTCAGCAGCCTTTGGAGCTTTCTGGTCAGTGGTCTTTGCCGATACCACTGAGGCTGACTGAAGAGGGATGGTGGTGGTGGATTTGCCAGCCGAGTCGGTGAGATAGGCAGGAGTGTCATTCGGAGCCGACTTGGAGGTCTGTTTTGTAGGTGACTGAGATAGGTCTTTCTCTTCACTGCTCTGTTGATATTTCCCTGCGGCAGGCTGGCTCTCTGCGCTGGCCTCGGGCTGTGATGAGGCAGTGCTTGGAGGATCTTGATTGTCAGACGTGTTCCCAGATGGACTGACTGTACTGGGTGCTGCTGATGATGCTGATGCACTGGCTGGTTTKTCAACTAAGGCAGACATGTCATGAAGTGAGTTGGGTGTCTCGTCCATGGTGCTGGCATCGCTGTCGGAGGACTCCGCAACTTCCTGTTTCCTGTTATTCGCATGGCTGCCCATAAGGGAGATGTCAGACAGGTCAGAGGTCAGCTGGTCAGAGTCCAATGACGCAGGGCTGCCGTCCTTCTTCTTCTTGGTCCTCTTCCTCTTTTTTCTCTGATTGAGCCAAAGGTTGAAAAAAGAGAACAAATCTTAGTATATCCACTCTTCCCTCAAACAACATTACTTACATTTAGTGTTTTATTAGGATGCCTATTAGCTGTTGCAGGAGCAGCAGCTACTCTTCCTGGGGGCCTACAAGCTAGGTGATCAGTTTCTATACCTGGACAGTGTTATTGACACAGCTTAGTGACTGATAAAACAACATCTTCAGGTAAAAATATGTTTTCAAACACAGTATAATACATTTTAAAAATCTGAAATTAGAACGAGGAAGTTCTCAAAAACATGTTGGTTTTAWTATCCACCTTTTTCTTAGGGTTGCTGTTGGGCTCTTCATTGGGCCGCTTCGGAGAAGTGTTAGTTTCCCGGTTATTCAGGGTTGACACATCACTCTCCATTTCTGTCTTCTCATTCACACTCTCCAGTGTGTTGTCTGCATTTGAAAAACAACAAAAAATCATCAGTTGCATTAGCGCTTGTGAATTACATTGTCAACTTGATCAGAATTCCCTCAGTTGTCTGGTGTAGGCAGCCAATGTTCACTCAAAACATGTTCTGCACTAAGCAAATTTCAGGTCTAGTGAGCACAAACTTGAACATTGTGAAAATTCTGTGCAACTTCTGGCGCGCGTTTACTGTGAACACTGAGGCTTTACTGCTTTAAGTTACAGTTAACAATTGAGAAAAATGCATCCCATAACATTTTAACATGGAAATAGCTGTTCTATCATTCAGACTACAGAAGCAGCAAATGTGTGTTGTTCAATGTAGGCCTACATTCCATGAGACTGAAAGAAACATGCAGGGCTTGACATGAACCTGTTTATCCACTTGTCCTTCAGACAAGGAGGTGSCTGAAAATGTTGTGGTGTTTGATGCAAGAAACCACTTTACAAAATACAACTCATTATTATTCCCATACCATTTATTACAGAGAATCTGACAAAATAAGCTACGCTCTGCCTACTTAGCTGATTCAAGCCATTTCAAATACAACACTGCCCTTTTAAGAACTAAAAAAATATATCTTTACCTGACTTGATTTCAAAGATGGCTAGAAATGCACACATTTTGTGCTCTTGTAGGAAGCAACCACTCCCCATTGTTGACTAGAAATTAGCTATAACTGGGCTAATAACTAATAATGTGTAATTGTATTTATTTAACTAAGCAGTCAGTTAATAACAGGCTGACTACACCGCTTGTTGCAAATAGAAATTATTGTACCCGCACTACTCGCGCGCACTAACAAGCGTCTGCGTTGTAAAATAAATTTAGAAATCTATATTATGAAATTATTGCACCACACACTGCTCGCGCACGCCAACGAGCGTCTGCATTCCCAAGGGCTAAAATAAAGTCAGTTCTATTTCTGACGCAGATCGCGCTGCAAGTCCTGCCTCTCCCATCTCCTCATTGGTTTATAGAAGCAGGTACCCATGTGCCATCTCCTCTTGGTTATACCCACGTGGGTGATTGAAAGACGAACAAGGTCAGTAGCGGTAATGCACCTAATTTATGAAAGTTGCCAATCGCAATATAAAGTCAAGTGAAGAAAAAGCCTTGAAGGAGGAAGGATGACTAGAAACAATTCGGTTGACCGTTTGATGTGTGGATTAATTGTCGGAGTAGAGGACCTTGTGCATTTCAGGTAAAATAACAACCCAATGTTTATATCCCAGGACAAATTAGCTAGCAAGTGCAAGCTAGCTAGCTAAATTGCCATAAATGTTTAATGCTTTTCAACCTGTCCCCAAATTAATATAATTGGTTCAGAGTTTGTTTTGATATTTTAACCTGCGTGTCATGATTGTGTTTGGTGTGGGGGGACAAAATCTATTTATGCACGATGGCAGCCAGTTTGGGTTCCGTGTTAAGAACAAATTCTTATTTACAATGACGGCCTACCCCGGCCAAACCCAAATGACGCTGGGTCAATTGTGCGACGCCCTATGTGACTCCCAATCACGGCCGGATGTGATACAGCCTGGAGTCGAACCAGGGACTGTAGTGACACCTCTTGCACCGAGATGCAGTGCCTTAGACCACTGCGCCACTTGGGAGACCTTAACTGACTTGCCTAGTTAAATAAAAGGTTTAATTTAAAATATATATCCCCCTCTTTCTTCATTCACCATTACAGTTGTAAAATAAATCATAATTTGATGGAGGTGTCGTATTATTTGCATACTGCATCCTGATTGGCCATATGTTAATGTGGGAATGTAGGGGTTCATGAGGAAAGCATCTCTCTCTCATGTGGCTTGCAATGTGAAGTTAACAATAAATGTGCCTTCATAAAGATACACAGTTAGTAGTTATTTTACTCACGTACAGACAAGTTGGATTACATGACAGGAGGGTCAGTCAGAATTTTTGTTTTTTTAATGATGACTGTATARAGGCAATTCCACGATAACTGAGTGACAATGAGACAGATTTTTCWGTTTAAAATGTATGTCAAACAAAAACCAATGATTGCAAAGTAAAACAACCCATACAACTCTAGGCACAATGACTACTTTTAACAATTTCCACAGACATTTTTTACAAAAACCCATTTACTTTCTTCAAGTAAAACAGTAAGAACATTTATTTATATAACATAACATTACAGGGCAGTACTGACCAGGCTCCTTGGTGACTGGTTGTGCAGATAGCTGATGGCCACACTGGCTGCAGAATCTAGCCGTTTTCTCAAACGCAACATGGCCACAACCTGTGCACTTCATCTTGAAGTTTCAATGGCGTCTGTATTTCAGAGGGAACACTGTTTGTATCTGTATGACACAGAGCTCGGGACCAAATATCTKACTTTCACTTAAACGTTCTTGAATTTCAATGAAATGTGATAAACAACTAGCCAGCTAAAGGTATAGCCACTTCCCTAAACTAAAGCCAGTCAAATATTCTAGGATCCGTTTTGTGGCAGACAATAATAACTGCCCCAAACCAAGAGCAGAGAATGTATCTCAAGAGCGCTGTCATGGAGTACTCTCGCAGTTGATGGATGGGAGGTGCTGTCTGCTCCTGCACGCCCTATGTAAGAATATTGACTGGTCTATGGATAGTCGTAGTAGTAATGTGAGTTCATGAGTGACCTGGGCTCCTGACTATCGTGTAGATAAGTGTATCAGCAAAGACTTAGCAACTGGTCACTCCTCAACGATGCATGGTATTTAAGTATGGTACATGTGGGGACAAGATTACGAGTGTTAATCTATCGTTGAATTGACCAAGTAAGAGGTTAGGTGAGTCTGGTCTGCCGTCCCTGCGAGTGTGAATCATATCGTGGTGTTCAGGGAACAAAGCACTACGCATTTTGCTTTTGACACTGAGCACTGTGTGATATGATCTGGTGCTTTCAGTCTATTGAGGCTGGTCTGGGCCTCTCTCAGACTACGTCCAGAAATAAGTTTGTGCCGATGGTTCACAAGTCTGAAAAAATAGTATAAAAAAAGAAGAAGAAAGAGATGTTTGGCTCAATGGAGCGTGGAACTGATAACATATTTAATGTCAGACGCTCGTCTTATGTGTAAATTCATGCTTGATTAGCATAGGCAAGACATGCAGACTTATTTGTCAATTTGTATCCTCGCCTACACACAGTCGACACTACGCTCTGCAAGTCTGTCACGCTATAATCGAAAATGCTCTTCGTGACTCCTGATCTCGAATATGTCAGGCTAAGACTTTTCCCTTGGCATACCACCACACTAGAGATCAACACACCAGTCGACCCACACGGCACACGCGCTGGATTTGGATAGAAACAATACACACAGCATCTCGTGATGACGGCTTGCCTAAGGACGCAGGGACCTGTATTCATAACCACACAAAACGCCACGCGCACAACATCCAAAGACCGCGAAGTGGCTGAATCTAGAATCAGGTGTCCTCCCCTCGTCACAATCACACCATGAGATGCACTATACAGCTCTCATTATGATGCGCCTTACACACAGCACATAGAAAAAGACCCGTCGACTGTAACGACCTGAGCAATCAACAGCCGAGAGATAAGCTTCAATATAACCAACTAGACAAGGGCCACGGTTGCTCAACATCTAGATTCTGGGACATGATCAGAAGATGATCTAGATCGGGTGCAGCGCTAGCTAGTACATCGGTTCTGTCGTGGTATTCGTATACACTCTGAAGGGTGATGTTTGACACTTGCAGTGATGGCGTCTAGGCTGGGACCACCACAGCCTCCATTCAGCAATAACAGTGACGTAGTCACACGAGACTGAACTGTGCAATATCTGAGGGTGATGTGATCTCCAGACTCCATGTGAGATCGCTCGCAGCGACTCGATCGTTCTGTTCGATAGCTACCAGGACGTACAGCTCAGGTCTGTCAGCCTGAACCTGAGTAATTGGTCTCAGACAGTGGGCATAACAAGTCAAGCATAGTGGGATGGATATCTTCGTTGCGCTGTTGGTAGATATGAGATATACATCATGGTGGTTACTAGGACTAGCAGTATGTCGGACCTTGCATAGATCTGGGAATCTTTGAGGGGCGCATGATTATATTGCCGTAGCAAAACGAATGTGAGTCAGTACACACAGAACTGAAACTCGTGCGACTTTATATGTACAAGTATGTAACCGACCCTGAGAGATAGAGATAACTCGTAGTTGAGAGTGCTCGCACTCGCTTCAATGCTGCATTCCTTATAGTCAAGAGAGAAAAGTAAAATGTGTTTTTTGTTAGACCATATGTAACAGCTTGTGATCTAATCTGTTTGTAGGAGTTGAAGTGTCTATGTTGCATTCAGCAAGTATTCTAGATGTAAATGTTTCGGTCTGTTGTATCTAACGCTTATTCATGTGCATCAGTGTAGTGGGGTGTTCTGATGTTCTGTAGCCTCTGTGAATCCACAGTCAAAGAGTAAATAGTATATATGGATGAGTTATAATACACAAAGTGCCTGAGATGTGTTACTACGCACGTCGTACTCGACTTGTGACTCTCTGGAGTGGAGTCGATGAGTGAGTAATATGGAATTGCCCACAATTAAGGATTGCAATGTTCAGTCACCCTTCAGATTTTCCATACCATAACTGATAACAGTTAAATGTAGGTGTAGACTGTTAACTGATTGCATAAATATGTGGTGGGCGTAATGGTTCTGTATACATAAACAATCCATCTACACAGTGGAAATTGTCATAAGTGACCTGACTGATAGAATACTGCTATCTGAGCGCTAGGGGATGTTTCTGATCCACGATAAGCCACAGTGTAAGCAGCACTGAATGCTGTGATTATCTTAGAGTGATTAGGGTGAGTTGTAATATTGTGTAGATATTGCCAGCATTGTCTCAGGCTCACAGCTCACTCGCTGTACAGACTGCAACTGATGACTCTTATGAGTCCTGCTATCTGAGGGGGTATGTGCGAGTACATTATGGTGGCAAGGTTACATACGTAATGGTAGCACGAGAGTCATGATTGTTGATATCAGACTTAACAGTAAAGTAGGGGTCGGGTAGTAAGATAGATGACTAGAGTGGATAGCTGATGATGAGGGAGATTTGGTATTTAGTTAAGAGAAAAACGTCCTGGGGAGCTGTATCACAGAGGATACCCCCATGCACTCTGGGTGTATGGGGAAATCCTGGGGCCTAGGAAGCCTGATCTGTGGAGACTCCGCACTAGCCTGGTACATAGTGAGATGGCAAAGAACCTGATGCTCCTGGTGGATATCTATCTGAGGGGGCAGACGATGGTGTTATCACTCCAGACTAGTACGTACCTTGTTAAACAAAGAAAGCATGGGACTTGTGTGTACCTCTGTGCACGCGCGAGAAAAATGAAGAGCGCTGTTCTGTTCCTAAGATTTACGTTAAAATATGGTTTGAATGACTGAACTGTGATATCTATCTGAGGGAGAGATGTGTATATGTCACGAGCTACATCATGTTATTTAGGCTAACAGACTGACTGTGGGATATTTGATGTGGGGGCATTCTGTCTTATTCACATGTCCCAGTACTGAACAGTAATGGTAAGATGACACACTGAAATCTGGTAGACTCATTAGTATTTGTGAGGGATGATTGTTGTGATGTTGGCTTTCAGTCCACACGAACTAAGTTGCGCTAAATGAGTCGGTACCGTCATGAATATTGATGCACTACCTGGCCAAATCTCAGACTCTAGCAATGCTCAATTGTAATGTGCTGGACTCGCTCGACTCAAGTCACAGACACGTAATAGTCAAAGGCAGAGCATAAGAATGTGTATATTTAAGAGGTGGGGTTTGAAAAGAGTTATCAAGCATTGCACAGATTAACTGGGATGCAAGTTGATGCGGCAAATAACGAGAAAGTTTGCTTTAAATGGCACGGGGGCCGCAAACATACAGCAGCCTGCTATCGAGTTCTTTGATTATGAACCTTTATTCAATGTCCACGTTAGGGAAAGAACAATGTCAAAACATCGTATATGACTTTACACAGATCTATGGTCCTCGCTCAGCTGATCTGAAACGGTGCGCATAAAGAACTATGGCCAGGGAGTGGACTTGTTGTTATTACGGATTCCAGGACTAAGTACAGGTCATTCACTCAGGAGCTGCAAACTGTGAAAATATGCTCATTGCAGGAGAGAGAGCACTCGCTAGTCCATAAGCAGTGGGCTTGCCCAGACTTAGCCGTTAACTCGCTCAAATGACTCACTCTGTGATAGCAAAGTGGGGTCAGAGCGCTAATCACAGTACTTGAAGATATAATCGTATTGGGACAGTGTATGTGCTGAGTGTGCTCGGGGTTAAAGCTTTGTTGTGATCGTCTCTCCACTCAGTTTCGTCAGAGACTAAGAGTAGAGAGATTAACGATGTAATCAAGCTCTTACGTTTTCTAGTTTATCTACAGCCATCACAAATTTGCTGTTCTGGAGATTGGCCAGTAGTATATCAGCAGAGGACATCTGCACGGGTTGTGAGAGAAACTCATCGAGGATTGAGTTTGGTATTTGAGCGTAGTTAAGTGGTAAATGAACTTTTCTCAATTTCTACCAGTTACTCGGTGTCATGCGAAGTCTTGTGAGGCAGGTTCAGGGAGAGTAGGGCCAGGGTTTTAGACTCGTCGTCCCTTGCTGCCTGGGCGATGACATCCTGTGATACTCACATTTCTCACCGAGCGAAGAGACTAGCACTAATTCTAAGTCGCGTGGCGAGAAGATGTGCGCTGAGAACTCGGCTCGTTAACGTGGCTCAGACGCTCTCAAAGTAGATGCATAGCTTAGCGCTCTAGGGCTAGGGTCATACGGTGTATTACTACGCATGTATGCTAGATAAGCATAGCAGCCCTTAATCCTGTCACTCGTCTCGTGCTTATTCGGCACTTATTTGATCGTCTAGTCTCTATGACGTTGACATTGTTTAGACTGTTTTTGGCAACCTGCTTGCATGCGAGGCAAGTGCATGGTTGTGTTTGTTCGTCTATGGTTTTTCTTCGCTCATTCAGTCTTAGTTCCTAGTCCTACTCGTCCATCGCTATAGCAATACAGATACAAACTGCTGGTAAATTGTATATTCGGTGAACGGGGGTTTGACATTAATTGTGCAATCGTTTAACGTAATGGAGCGAGCTATATGTTGAATATTACTGTGTGCGGGCTTTTTTTTTAGCTAGTTACCGCTATCATGGGTACCAGTCGTTTCAGGTAACATTCTACTCTTTGTCAGTATGCATGTTCAGCCAAGCTGAACGAGCCGCGCCAGGCTAGCTAGAAAGCTTGCTATTGATAATGTCAGTGGCATTTCATCGTCATTTCCGAGGAGCTTTTTTGCATTGTCAATTGTAATAAGTTGGCTAGTTATTATCCAGGCACTCGGCTGTTGTGTAGTTTCTGCTAGAACGAGAAGAGGAAGTGGCTAGCGCGAGTGTAGCAGAGGATTCGTTTGGCATTGGATAATGTATCAATCGCGGGTGGGCGTGGGCAGCGTTTGAGCATCTCAGGAACAGCCAACACTGGTACTACTGTACTGTCCAACTTTCGGCTTTTCCCAAGGTTAAACAGGAGCTAGCTCGGTTGCAATGTTATATATTATAATTACTTTGATACAAATTTTAATGAAGGAAAAGCAATTTCTAGGTTCAATCATGCAGGCTTGCGGCATTAGTTAGCTAACTATTTAGCTACATGAAAAAATATGTTTGGGACTAGAGCCATAAACGTTACAGTAGCTATAAGGCTGGACTGAAGATAACTTACTGTATGTAGTGTATGTAATCGTA
>NW_019946355.1:21974-31875 GCF_002910315.2 Salvelinus sp. IW2-2015 | reverse complement strand
TAGATCAGCGTTGAGAGGTGGTAGAGCTCTATACATAGCATTATGATCAGACGTTTTAACAGTATATGATCAGCGTTATACAGTTATAGATCAGCGTTGAGAGTGTAGAGCTCTTATCAGTATGAATCACGGTTAGAGAAGTGTCTAGCCTCTATGACAGTTAGAGATCACGTAGAGAGGTGTAGCTCTATACAGTATAGATCAGCGTTGAGAGGTGTCAGAGCTCTTATCAGTATAGATACGTAGAGAGGTGTAGGCTCTATACGTATACGAACAGCGTTGAGAGGCTAGAGCCACCTTAACGTGAGGTAGCTCAGACATAGTGAAGCGTATGAGGTGTAGAGCTAGCTAGATCAGCGATATTAGAACTCTACGTATAGATCACGGTGAGAGGTGTAGGTCTATACATGATGAGATCAGGCGTAATGAGGTGTAGAGCTTTCTAAACAGTTATTGATCAGAGCGTGAGAGGTGTAATGCTCTAATAACAGCTATAAGATCAGCGTTGCAGAGGGTGTAGAGCACTCCCTATACAGTATAGATCACTAGCAGTTATGAGCGCTATATAGTCAGCGTAGAGGTAGGCTTATCAGTAATTAGATCAGCGTTCGATGAGCGGTAAATCTATTACAGTAATAGAATCAGGCGTGAAGGTGTAGACACTCTATACAGTATAGCCGAGCGTTAGAGTTGTAGCATCCTACGAAGACTCGCTTGAGTGATAGCTCTATACAGATAAGAATCAACAGTTGAAGGTGTGATCTATACAGTATAGAGTCAGCGTTGAGAGGTGTAGAGCTCTATCAGTAATAGATCAGCGTTGAGAGGTGTAGAGCTCTAACAGATAGATCAGGTTGAGAGGTGTAGGCTCTATACGTATAGTATCAGTAGCGAAGGTGTGCAGAAGCTATATACAGTATTGAGATCGTCGTTGAGAGGTGTAGCACCTTAAGTTTATTAAATCGTCGTTGAGAGGTTAAGACTCTAGACAGAAGATCGACGTGGAAGAGGATGTAAGACTCTATACTTAGTATTAGATGTACTCATATACAGTATAGCTCAGCGGAAGCGTGTAGAACTTATAGCATAAATCAGATCTCTAGTTATCTATGACCTTCAGCTCGCTAAGAAATGCAGTAGTTTCACATGAGGAGTTACTGAAATGCAGTGCCTGCTACTAACTTTACATTTCTATCACGCGTCATATTAACGCAAACATAACACACACACACACACACAACACACACACACGCAACACACACACACACACACACACACACACAGCATCACACCACAGCACAACACATCACAACCACACCACATCAACACACCACAGCACACACACAACACACACACACACACACACTACACACACACACACACACGACCGGCTGGCTAATTGAGTTGGGTTGCGAACGGAGGAGTCCATATGAATTAATCACAACCATCGCCACATAATAAACAATGCTGAATAAATCGAGAGTTACGTATAGACACTTATAGACAGGAGTTAAGTTCGAGCTAATACCAAGTTAACCGTTATAGACGGAGATTACAGTTAACCGTTAAGAGGGAGAGTTACAAGTTAACGTTAATTGACGGAGAGTAAAGTAACCGATTATTACGACGGAAGTTTACAAGTTAACCTATGAGACAGAGAGTTAAAGTTCACGTTAAGACAGGAACAGTTAACATTCCAGTGATAGACGGAGAGTACAAGTTAACCTTATAGACGAGAGTTACAAGTTACATGTAAGACAGAGAGTTAAAGTTAACCGTTATAGGACAGAGTTACAAGTTATACCGTTAATGACAGAGTTACATTAACCGTTATAGCGACAAGTTACAAGTTAACGTTAAGACATAGAGTACACTTAACCGTTATAGACAGAGAGTTACAAGTTAACCGTTTAATAGACAGAGAGTACAAGCTTAAACCGTCTATCAGACCATAAGTTACAAGTTAACCGTTAGACGAAGAGTAACAAGTTAAAACCGTAGTAGCGAGAGTATACAAGTTAACCGTTGTAGACAGAGAGACAAGTAAAGATTATATCGGAGAGTTAAAGTACCGTTATAGACAGAGAGTACCATAGTTAACCGTTGTAACAGAGAGTTACAAGTTAACCGTTAATAGGACGGAGACGTTACAAGTTAACCGTTATAGACAGAAGTTACAAAGTTAAACCGTTGTAGACAAGAGACGTTACATAGTTACCGTTATAGACGGGAGAATCAGTTACAGATTAACCGTATAGACAGAGAGTTACATTACCGTTTGACGCGGAGTAGAATTCAGGTTACAAGTCTAATACCTTATAGAGCAGAGAGTTACAGAGTGTAACCATTATAGAACAGGAGTTAAAGTTAACATAAACGCAGTCGTACGTATAGGACAGAGAGTTCAATTAACGTTATAGACAGAGAATTACAAGTTAACCGTTATAGACGAGCAGTTACAAGTAATCTTATAGAAGGAGAGTTACAAGTTAACCGTATACATGGTAGTACGTAGAGACGGAGAGTTACATTAACCGTTAGACGGATTACAGTTCTATGACGAGCAGATCGTATACGAAGTTTAACGTTAAGTATCAGACAGAGAGTTACAAGTTAACGCTTAAGACGAGAGTTTCACTGTAACCGTTATAGAAGAGATGGTTACAGAAAGTTAAACCATTATAGAACAGAGAGTTACAGTTACGTTATTAGTGAACAGAGATTACCAAGTTAACCTTATTAGACAGAGAGTTGACAAGTTAACTGCAAATTCATTACATTATAGTCAAGTTCAAGTAACGTTTAACAAAGTTACAATAATTCCGTTATAGACTAGAGTTTACAGTTACACCGTTGTAGACAGAGAGTTAAAGGTTAACCTTATAGACAGGAGTTAGAGGCAAACGTTATACACAGTTACATTACCGTTTAGACAAGTAATGAACGTGATAACAGAGAGTTACAATAACCGTTATAGACAGGAGAGTTACCAAGTTACGTGCAGAGTTTACCGTTACAAGTTCGTTACGTATAGACGGAGATTACAAAGTTTAACCGTTAATAGACAGAGAGATGTACATTCTACCGTTACGATTACAGTAACGATAGACAGAGTTACAAGTAACCTAATACGGAATTCAAGTTAATCTTAGACAGAGTACAAGAGTTTATGCAAGTTAATACCGTTATAAGGAGTTACATACCTATGAGAACGATCTTTACAAGTTAACCGTTAATAGACGAGGTTCTTACAGTTAAAACTATTGACGAGTACAGTATATAGACAGAGTAGTTACGTAAGGAAGCGAGTTACAATTAACCGTTATAGACAGAGAGTTACAAGTTAACCGTTTAGACAGAGATTACCAAGTTAACGCCGTTATAACAGAGAGTTAGCAAGTTAAACAGTTATAGACGAGAGTTACAAGTTAAACCGTTTATAGACAGAGAGTTACAAGTATATTACAACGAGTTACAGACCGTATGGACAGTAACTCACCGTTACGACGGAGAGTTACAGTAGTTAACCGTTATAAGACAGAGAGTTTATCAATTAACCGTTAACAGTTATTAGTACGGTGTAGTGAGAGAGACAAGTTAAACCGTTACAAGTAGGTATGAACGATGCAGAGTTACAAGTTAACTTATAGACGGAGAAGAGTTAACAGTAGAACCGTTATGGACGAGAGTTAGAAACTTAACCGTTCTAGACAAGAGAGTTACAGTTACCGTTATAGACAGAGAGTTACAAGTTTAACCGTTATAGACAGAGAGTTACAAGTTACCGTTTAGACAGAGAAGTTACAAGTTAACCGATTGTACGGACCGAGAGTTACAAGTTAACGTTATAGACGAGATTTACACATTAAAGCGATAAAAGTTATACGTAAGGAAGAGAGTTACAAGTTAAAACCGTATAGACAGAGAGTTAACAAGTTAACCGTTATTAGCGAGAGATTACAAAGGTTTAACCGTTATATCAAGAGTTACAAAGTTAAACCGTTATAGACAGAAAGTTACAAGTTAACCACTTATAGACAGAGAGTTACAAGTTTACCGTTTAGACAGCGAGATTTACAAGTTAAACCGTTATAAGACAAGAGTACAAGTTAACCGTTATGGAGATCAGTACAAAGAGCTAAGAGAGTAGAACCAATTACTAACCGTTATAGACCGAAGTAAAGACGTTAAGCGCAGAGTTAACGTGTAACCGTTATAGAACAGAGAGCTTACAAGAGTTAACCGTTATAGACAGAGAGTTACAATGTTAACCGTTATAGACGATAAGAAAGTTATACGAGAGTTCAATACCGTATACATGAAAGTGAGAGACCGATACCAGAGTTACAAGTTAACCGTATAGGACAGAGAGTTAAAGTTAACCGTTATAGACAGAGAGTTACAAGTAACGCGTTATGACAGGAGAGTTACAGTTAACCGTTATACAGAGAGTTTACAAAGTTTAACCGTTAGTAGGGCACAGAGAGTACAAAATTTACATCCGTTATAGACAGAGAAGTTACAAGCTTAACTCGTTAATAGACGGAGGTTACAAGTTAACGTTAATAGACAGAGAGTTACAAGTAATCCGTTAGATAGAAGAAGATTACCAAGTTAACCCGTTATAGGACGAGAGATCATTTTACATAGGTTAACCGTTATAGACGAGAGAATCGTTACATATTAACCGTGTATACGGTAAGGAATGTTCAGTTACCTAGAATTAAAGTTAAGACAAGTTAACGTTCGTTAACGTTAACACAGAGAGTTACAAGTTAACCGTTATTAGAACAAGAGTTACAAGTTAACGCACCTTATAGACAGAGCAATAACGTTAACGAGAGTTAAAGTACCGTTTATAGACAGAAGTCTCCAGTACAGAGTTACCGTTATAAAGATGGAGAGATCTACAAGTAACCGTTTAGACAGTAAGTATCGTTATGACGAGAACCAGTTATAACCGTTATAAGGACAGAGAGAATTCAAGCTTAACCGTTGATAAGACAGAATTACAAAGTTTAACCATTATGACAGAGAGTTACAAGTTAGTACGTTATAGACGAGAGTTAAGTTAACCTTTACGAGTACAGTTAACCCGTTGATTTATGACAGACAGATAAAGTAACTCCGTGTAAGCAGAGAGTTACAAGTTAACCGGTATAGGACAAGAGAGTTACAAATGTTAAACCGTATAAGGTTGAAGTACAGCAGAGAGTTTACAAGTTAACCGTTAAGGACAGAGAGTTACAAGTACGTTATAGACGGAGAAGGAATCAGGTAGCAAGGTTAACCGTTATTAGACGGAGAGAATCAGTTTAAAGTTAACCGTTTAGACAGAAGAGTTACCAAGTTAACCAGTTATAGACAGAGAGTTAAAGTTAACGTTATATAAGGACAGAGGTTAAACAAGTTAACCGTTAATCAGACAGAGAGTTAAAGTTTAACCGTTATCAGACACGAGAGTTACAAGTTAACCGATTATAGACGAGGAGTTACCAGTTAACCGTTATAGACAGAGCAGAACCAGTTAAAGTTAACGTTATAGGGGACAGACGAGATCAGTTAAAGTTAACCGTTGTAGCCAGGAGTTATAAAGTTAACCTTATAGACAGGAGAACAGTTAGCAAGTAACCGTTATAGACAGAGAGAATCAATTACAAGTAACCGTTGTAGGACGAGTAGTTATAGTTAAACCGTTGTAGACAGGAAGTTACAGCTTAAGCCGTTTATAGACAGAGCAGTTACAAGTTACCGTTTAGACAGAGAGTTACAAGTTAACGTTCTAGACAGAGAGGTACAGTAACCGGTTATAGCACAGAGATCTTAACAGTAACCGTTATTAGACGGAGAGTTACAAGTTAACCCGTATTAAAGAGAGTTACAAGTGAAGCGTTATAGAACGAGAGTTACATTAAACCGTTGATAGACAGAGGAACCAGTTTACAAAAGTTAACGTTATAGACGCTGAAGCTTGCGAAGAAGGCGGGCTTTTACTAGCAAAGACTTATAGATGACATGGCGCAGTGTTTTGATGCAACGATAATATAGCGAGAGCCGTATTGTCTTTTAATCGATGGCAGTAAGTATGATATCAGTTGGGACACTTTCGGCATGGCTGACGGTGCACCCATTACAGCTCGGAAACCAGAATAGTGGAGAAGATACAGGTGGATGATTCGAAAATGGTCAGTGACGTAGATATTGTTAACTGTGGCTTTCCGAAGATTTTAGAAGAGAGGCAGGTCTAGAGTGTCTCGCCACGTTTGAAGAGGCGCCGAGCGGACGCAGGCTTTCCAAAGCTTAGGGATTCAGATGATAATGAACAAGAGAGTGGTATATTCGTAACAGCGCCGGCGATGAGAGATACGAGAGTTTGGGTTGCAACACAATTTCAGACTGGAACATCATTTGAGGAAAGAGAGGAGTCAAGCGATTGTCTAGCCGCAGCTGATTTGAATAGTGAAGGGATCCGATTTTGCCGCTCTTGTCAAGAACAATCAGCTGTCTGGATTTGGGTGGAGCAAGGAGAGTGCGTGGGGGGGGGGGGGCGGGCTTATGGGCAAGGCTCTGTCTGACAGGAGTGCAAGAGCTGGTTGCCGGGGTAGTGGGTAGCCAGGTGAATTGGCATGGCCAGCCGTAGAAAAAATGCTTTCTTGGAAGAATGAATCATTAGTTATCGTATGATTTAATTGGTGGTGACATGTTTCCTAGCCTCAGTGCAGTGGGCAGCTGAGAGGAGGTGCTAAGCATTATTCTCATGGACTTTTACAGTAGTCCCAAAAAAATTGTGGAATTTGAACTGAGAGGATGCAAAATGTTCTGTTTAAAAAGCTAGCCTTAGCTTTCCTAACTCGAACTATGTATATTGGTTCTGATTGCCTGAAAGCTTGCAGGATCACGGGGGGCTATTCAATGCAAATGCAGAATGCAAACGAATATTTTTAGTGCTGGTCAAAGGGTCGAGTCAAGGTTGGGCTAAACAAGGGCTAGTATACTCGTTTAGTTACAGTGCTACACTTTTTTGAATGAATATGCGGGCATGCTATTTAAAGAGCAACCAGGACATCCTCTACTGATGGGATGAGATCATATCCGTTGCCAGGATACCCAGGGCAGGCTCGATTTAAGACATGCCTCGCTGAAGTGTTTTAGGGTGCATTGACAGTGGATGAGGTTGTTGGTCGGTTTGACCGCGGACCCTTACGGATACAGGTCAATCGAGGCACGTGATGGGGCTGAGATCACTGGTTTAGAACAGCAAGAGGTGAATTTAGAGGGCAAGTTGGTCAAGTATCTAAGAAGGTGCTCATGGTTACAGATGTAGGGTTGTACCTGTAGGTTCTTAGATAGTTATAGTTTGTGTGAGATTGAGGGCATCTAGCTTAGATTGTAGGACGGCCGGGGTGTTAAGCATATCCCAGTTTAGGTCACCTAACAGTACGAACTCAGAAGATAGATGGGGGGCAATCAATTCACATATGGTGGCCAGGGCACAGCTGGGGGCTGATGGGGGTCTATAACAAGCGGCAACGGTGAGAGACTTGCTTCTGGAAAGGTGGATTTTTAAATGTAGAAGCTCGAATTGTTTGGGCACAGACATGGATAGTATGACAGAACTCTGCAGGCTATCTCTGCAGTAGATTGCAACTCCGCCCCCTTTGGCAGTTCGATCTTGTCGGAAAATGTGGTAGTTGAGGATGGACATTTCTGGAATTTTGGTGGCCTTCCTAAGCCAGGATTCAGACACGGCTAGGACATCAGGGTTGGCGGAGTGTTCTAAAGCATTGAATAAAACAAACTTAGGGAGGAGGCTTCTGATGTTAACAACCAAAGCTTTTACAGTTACAGAAGTCAACAAATGAGAGTGCCTGGGGAGTGGTGTTGGTGGCTGCAGGACCTGGGTTAACCTCTACATCACCAGAGTAAGAGAGGAGGAGTAGGATAAGGGTACGGCTAAAGGCTATAAGAACTGGTCGTCTAGTGCGTATGGTAGGTGAGTCAGGGAGCCGATTCAGTTATCGCTACTACGCTAGGCGAGCTGGAGACATGGCGATTCAGACAGTTATCGGGCCGGGGGAAGCAGATGGGCCTTCGGCGACTTCGCAACGGAAGAGCCTGTTGAAACCACCTTGGACGATTACGTTGGCAGACCAGTCGTGATGGATCGGCGGGGCTCCGTGTCGGCAGTAAAGGCCAATTGGCAAAAGAGGTATTGTAGCCCTAGAATTAGCTTGTGGACCTCTTCGGCTAGCCGAGAGAAGGGCCTAACTCGAGTCTAGCTCAAGGCCAACTGGTGCTTGCTTCGGGACAGAGACATTAGCCAGAAGTAGCCACTCGGATTGCAGCTAGCTAGGTGTGATGATCCGGCATAAAAGTTCAGAGCTTTCTGTAGGAATCCGGAGATGTGGTAGAGAAAAAGCAGTCCGATATGCTCTGGGTTGATATTGCGCTGTGCAGACTGGCAGGTATTTTACCGAGCTGAGACTGGCTGGTGTCCGAGTTAATGTTGAAGACCGCTAGCAGTGGCTAACTGACTACTAGCTAGTAGCTAGTTAGCTGGCTAGCTCCTGATGGGGGTTCCGGTTCTAAAGTATAAAAATAACAGATCCGTACCACATTGGGTGAGGTGTGATGCAGGAGAGTATGTTCAGTCCATAGATGGAAAGTGAGATTAAAATATATACAAAAAAAACTAGGAAAACTACTATTTACACGGGACAAGACGGGACAAAACAAACGTCCGACTGCTACGCTATCTTGGAACAAAAACCATTTGGGATGCTCCTTGATTCTTTCTTCTATCTCTTTTGCAGTTTTCACCCTCTCTGACATTCTCCTATCGCCCCAGGCCTGAGGACTGTGAGAGAGGGGGAGAGACAGAACAGCCTTACTGCTGCAAAAGCGTACAGTTCTGAAAAAGGTAAATGGCAGAGGAATTATTTGTAGAGTTTTGTTGATTGATGCTCTTCATACGGTGAGTTGTCAGAGGGACAAACTTATAACTGCCCCCTGGTATAATCAGGATACCGTACTACCGGGCCTGTGATAAACAAAGGGAATTTTCCCAGCGGTAGGAATTATAGCCATTAGGTAAAAATATTTTGAAAAGCTGAAGATATTGGCTGCTTACAACACTAGGAGTTCATTAGAGCACAGTAGGGGTTCATTATTCATTAGAGCACACTAGGGGCTCATTAGAGCACACTAGGGGTTCATTATTCATTAGAGCACACTAGGGGTTCATTAGAGCACACTAGGGGTTCATTAGAGCACACTAGGGGTTCATTAGAGCACAGTAGGAGTACATTAGAGCGATGTGAGTGATTAGGGCGATGTGAGTGATTAGAGCGATGTGAGTGATTAGGGCGATGTGAGTGATTAGAGCGATGTGAGTGAGGTGGAAACGAGAGAGAAAACACATTTTTGGACAGACAAGCTCCATTAATCACATCAAGGAAAAAGGTGTTTGTGTACCTCTCATCAGAATCTAAAGGTGGGCAGAGATAGACTGGACGTACTTTTAATAATGTGCCGTAACGCTTGACCTGCCAGCGCCAGCTCAACACGTTCCGCCCGCAGTAGCAGCTTAGAACAACCGTAAAAAAAACTGAAAGAAAGAAAGACAGAACTAAATGTCTCCTTAAGTTGTCCCCGGGAGAGAGTAGTTCTTCCCCTCTTCAGCCTCATTCTGTCCCTCTCTCCATCTGTCAGTACGTGTCGGTCAGTTGACTGAGCAGCCTAGAGAGAACAGAATAGACAGGAGAAGGTTGTCATAAACACCCATAACGCCTATTAGGAAGCTTGTCTGACCAGAAGCTTGTCTAACCACGCAAGGCCCCCAGCAACCAAATGAAGCACAGTGGATGCAAGCACACACACACACACACACACACACACACAC
>NW_019946355.1:19027-21266 GCF_002910315.2 Salvelinus sp. IW2-2015 | reverse complement strand
TCCCTTCCCTCCTCTCTCCCCTTGTCCCTCTATCTATCCTCAGCCCGCATCCTCTATCCGTTCTGACTCTCTCCCTCTAGTCCTCCTTCTCACGAGTCCCTCTATCTTCTCACTGAAGCTCCTCATCTCTCACTGAGCTCCTACCATCTTCTGGCCACGGAGTCCTCCCCCTTTCTCACGACTCATCCCCTTCTCACTGACGAGCTCCTTCCCCCTTCTCACCTGAGCTCCTCCCTATCTTCTCAAGGAGCCTTTCGCTTCTCACGCCGAGTTCTTCTCGATCACCTTCTGCACTGATCTCCTCCGACTGTACTTCTCACTGAGCTCCTCCATCTTCTTCATGGAGCTCCTCCCCCTTCTCACTGAGCTCCTCCCCCTTCTCACTGACATGAATTGGCCAGACTTTCAAAAATGCCTGAATTGCTTTGCCTTGATTTTTTCTGTTTTTTTTTCCTGCAAGTTTCCACATGAAATTATTTCAGATCTAAAAGAATACAAGTTTCAATATGTCACAGACTAGCCTAGGCAGCTAATAGATCTGTGGTCATACTTTGGCCCATGAGAATTATTAGAAAACATCAAATAATATTAAACGATTGCATTCTATCCATGCTGGCTTTGGCGGGCTACCTGAGACATGAAAGAAATAGATGGGAAGGCATTAAGGCTGTCGCCAATTTATTATTGTGCAATTTGCCTAAATGGGCAATGGAAACATCACAACCACTACATTTTTATTCAACACTGTAGGTTTTTGATATTTTGTATTTTTTTGTTGTTGGTGTGACATTAATTCCTGCTGTTTATACCGACACAAGACAGTGAAACAGAAACGGACCCTAGCAGGCAATTGTCGCATTTATTTTCAGCTGTGCTAAAATAAATGCCAAAAGGTTTTCTAATGATAAACTTGTATTAGCAAACACAACATGCCATTGGAGCACAGGAGTGATGGTTGCTGATAATGGGCTTCTGTACGCCTATGTAGATATTCCATAGAAAAAAAATATATATTAATATATATACACTACCGTTCAAAAGTTTAGGGTCACTTAGAAATGTCCTTGTTTTTGAAAGAAAAGCAATTTTTTTGGTCCATTAAAATAACATCAAATTGATCAGAAATACAGTGTAGACATTGTTAATGTTGTAAATGACTATTGTAGCTGAAAACGGCAGATTTTTTTATGGAATATCTACACAGGCGTACAGAGGCCCATTATCAGCAATCATCACTCCTGTGTTCCAATGGCATGTTGTATATACACTGCTCAAAAAAATAAAGGGAACACTTAAACAACACAATGTAACTCCAAGTCAATCACACTTCTGTGAAATCAAACTGTCCGCGAAGGTGTCCAGAAGCATGGAGGCGCTCCAGGAGACAGGCCAGTACACCAGGAGACGTGGAGGAGCCGTAGGAGGGCAACAACCCAGCAGCAGGACCACTACCTCCGCCTTTGTGCGGCAAGGAGCACTGCCAAGCCCTAAATGATCCATGGTAGTACCATCTTAAAACAATTCCATATGTCAGTTTAGAACCCCCCCCCCCCTGTTGACTGCTACACGCTGTACTGTATATAAAATAAACCTTATTTGATTTTGAATTTGATTTGATACTGTAAATGCCCTCACACAACTTCACCTAATAATGACAATAAATAAATATGTATTTAACTAGTCAAGTCAGTATAAGAAAATAATTCTTATTGACAATGGGGTTAACTGCCTTGTTCAAGGCTCATTGCAGGACGAAGCAAGCTATAACGTACCTGTATGCAACTGTCTAGCTATATAGCTAACATACCTAGCAATGAAAACAACATTTTGATACAGTTGAGAAAATAATGTACTATCTTCACATTGCGAACTGTATACTCTTACTGTTATATTGGATTAATGATAATTCACAGTAGAGCTGAATGGCAACTTCTCGGCCTTCCGCCGAAGGCCACCTAAGAGGGTAGTGCGTAGGGCCCAGTACATCACCAGGGCCAAGCTTCCTCGCGATCTAGGACCTCTACCAAGGCGATGTCAGAGGAAGGCTCTAAATATTGTTAAAGACTCCAGCCACCCTAGTCATAGACTGTTCTCTCTGCTACCGCACGGCAAGCGGTACCGGAGCGCCAAGTCTAAGTCCTAGAGGCTTCTAAACAGCTTCTACCTCCCCAAGCCATAAGACTCCTGAACATCTAATCAAATGGCCGCCCCCCCCCCACCCCTTCTACACTGCTGAAAC
>NW_019946355.1:14366-18087 GCF_002910315.2 Salvelinus sp. IW2-2015 | reverse complement strand
TCCATGCTTAGAAGCCAAACCAGCTGATTGACAAAAATTTCAACATCTGTGGTAAATGGAATAAACAAACAGGTGGAAATTATAGGCAATTTACAAGACACCCATAAAGAGTGTTTCTGCAGTGGTGAACCCAACAGAACCACTTCTCAGTTCCTAGCTCCGCTGTAATTTTGGTCACTTTTGAAATGCGGCGGTGCCTTTCACCTAAGTGGTAGCATGAGACAGATCTACAACATCCTAACCCAGACAAGTGGCTCAGGTATGCAAGGCTCATGCCAGGAGGCACATCAACGAGCTGTGGCAAGAAGGCTTGCTAGTGCATCTCGTCAGCAGAGTCAGAAGCAATGGAGGCGCTACCAGGAGACAGGCCAGTACACCAGGAACGTGGAGGAGCCGTAGAGGCAACAACCCAGCAGCAGGACCACTACCTCCGCCTTTGTGCAAGGAGCACTGCCAAGCCCTAAATGATCCATGGCAGTCAGTACCATCTTAAAACAATTCCATAATGTCAGTTTAGAACCCCCCCCCCCCTCGTTGACTGCTACACGCTGTACTGGTATATAAAATAAACCTTATTTGATTTTGATTTGATTTAGATACTGTAAATGCCTCAACACACTTCACCTAATAATGACAATAAATAAATATGTATTTAACTAGTCAAGTCAGTAAAGAAAATACCTTATTGACAATAGGGTTAACTGCTCTTTAAGGCTCATTGCAGGACGAAGCAAGCTATATAACGTACCTGTATGCAACTGTCTAGCTATATTAGCTACAACTAGCAATGAAAACAACATTTTGATACAGTTGAGAAAATAATGTACTACTTCACATTCGAACTGTATACTCTTTACTGTTATATGGATTAATGATAATTCACAGTAGACTGAAGTGCAACTTCTCGGCCTTCGACCGCAAGGCACCCTAAGAGGGTAGTGCGTAGGGCCCAGTACATCACCAGGGCCAAGCTTGCCTGCGAGTCCTAGGACCTCTACACCAGGGCATTTCAGAGGAAGGCTCTAATATTGTTAAAGACTCCAGCCACCCTAGTCATAGACTGTTCTCTCTGCTACCGGCACGGCAAGCGGTACCGGAGCGCCAAGTCTAAGTCCTAGAGGCTTCTAACAGCTTCTACCCCCAAAGCCATAAGACTCCTGAACACTAATCAAATGGCCGCCCCCCCCCACACCCCTTCTACACTGCTGAAACCTCTGTAATTATCTATGCATAGTCACTTTAGTAACTCTACCTACAACTCTGCCTCAATTACCTCGACATAACCATGGCCCTCGCACATTGACTCTGTATATAGCCTCGCTATTGTTATTTTACAGCTGCTCCCAAATTATTGGTTACTTTATCTCTTATTTTTTTAGGTATTTCTTAAAACTGCGTTGTTGGTTAAGGGCTTGTAAGTAAGCATTTCACTGTAAGGTATTGTATTCGGCGCATGTGACAAATACCTGGTTTCAACCAGGTCCTGACTGCTTTAGCCACAGAAGACAGAGCTGTGTCGATACCCGGCAGCTGTGTTCAAACAACACTGGTATTGCATGCATCTTGCATGTAGTCCATGATAGACATGTTAGTAAATCAATGGATATTTTAAATATCCCGCGGTAACAGAAGCAGAGGATGTGCCATTTGACAGAACGGACTCTCTTTGTCGTGAATGTCCAGCCCCCCTTCATTACATCAAACCAATCATGGCTAGGCAAGATTCTGTATTTCTCAGTGCTAAAATAACACATTGTGATTTCACATTTTATTTAATTACAGGTATACAGTATCATTATGAAAGTTCCACGTTCAAAGAAGAAAATGAATTTATTTTTGAAAAAACTTATTTATCGTTTAAATTCCTCTACTGTGAAGTAGTATGAAGTCATACGGCCGCCAGCTTTCCTGTAGGATCATAGTTCGCTATTCCACGATTTTTGGCTGAATCGTTTGGAGACTTAACATACACGACTAGTGAAGTGGATATGTGGAAAATGAGCTGCATCCATTCGTTTGCTCCATAACTCATCGAAAACGATTTGAGCATGTAGGAAGAGTAAGCCTAGAAATCTAGGAGTAAGAATTGTTATTTTGGAACTAAAAATATGAAACTCTCTGTAATTATCTATGCATAGTCACTTTAGTAACTCTACCTACAACTCTGCCTCAATTACCTCGACTAACCAGTGCCCTCGCACATTGACTCTGTATATAGCCTCGCTATTGTTATTTTACAGCTGCTCTCAAATTATTTGTTACTTTTATCTCTTATTTTTTTTAGGTATTTTCTTAAAACTGCGTTGTTGGTTAAGGGCTTGTAAGTAAGCATTTCACTGTAAGGTATTGTATTCGGCGCATGTGACAAATACCTCGGTTTCAACCAGTCCTGACTGCTTTAGCCACAGAAGACAGAGCTGTGTCGATACCGGCAGCTGTGTTCAAGACAACACTGGTATTGCATGCACTTTGCATGTAGTCCATGATGAACATGTTAGTAAATCCAATGGATATTTTAAATATCCGCGGTAACAGAGAGCAGGATGTGCCATTTGACAGAACGGACTCTCTTTGTCGTGAATGTCCCAGCCCCCCTTCATTATCTCAACCAATCATGGCTAGGCAAGATTCTGTATTTTCTCAGTGCTTAAACAGCATTGTGATTTCACATTTTATTTATAATTACAGGTTACATATCATTATGAAAGTTCACGTTCAAGAAGAAAATGATTTTATTTTTATGAAAAACTTATTTTACGTTTAAATTCCTCTACTGTGAAGTAGTGACGTCATACGCCCAGCTTTTCTGTATCAAGTCATTCACATATTTGGCTAATTCTTTGACTTTGAAAACGCTGGAAGTGGATGTGGTATGGCTCATCTATTCGTTTGCTCATCTCATGAAACATTTAGCATGTAGTAATGTAGCCTAAATCAGGAGTAAGAATTTTATTTTGCTAAATCGTGTAAAAGCAACTCCAAAAACCCACGAACGTTTTGAAATATGAACACGAGACTCATGTTGTGGTTCATTTATTGTTTAATTATTCAAACCTTTGTTATTTTGTTTTCATTTTATAAATAAAATGCTTGAACAAATGAATTAATGATTGATTGATATATATTGAAGTAGCAATTTAAAAGAGAACACTTTGGAGATTATTGGGAAATGATCAGACTAAAGGTGAGGACAAAAAAGTTAATAACACAATGCTAAAGTTAGAAATGTCTAACTCAATATCACAGACCTGATTTGCCTTAACAAAAAATGCATTAACCTACTAAAAATATGTCAATTTTTTTAACCGTTCCACAGGGATGCTGGCCCATGTTGACTCCAATGCTTCCCACGGTTGTGTTAACTTGGCTGGATGTCCTTTGGATGGTGGACCATTCTTGATACACACAGGAAACTGTTGAGTGTGAAAAACCCAGCAGCGTTGTAGTTCTTGACACATACCGGTGCGCCTGGCACCTACTACCATACCCCGTTCAAAGGCACTTAAATATTTTGTCTTGCCCATTTACCCTTTGAACGGTACACATACACAATCCATTGGGGTGGCAGGTAGCCTATTGGTTAGAGTGTAGGGCCGGTAGGTAGCCTAGTGGTTAGAGTGTAGGGCCGGTAGGTAGCCTAGTGGTTAGAGTGTAGGGCCGGTAGGTAGCCTAGTGGTTAGAGTGGAGGGGCGGCAGGTAGCCTAGTGGTTAGAGTGTAGGG
>NW_019946355.1:0-13353 GCF_002910315.2 Salvelinus sp. IW2-2015 | reverse complement strand
CGGTAGGTAGCCTAGTGGTTAGAGTGTAGGGCCGGTAGGTAGCCTGTGGTTAGAGTGTAGGGCCGGTAGGTAGCCTAGTGGTTAGAGTGTTAGGGGCGTAGGTAGCCTAGTGGTTAGAGTGTAGGGCGGAGGTAGCCTAGTGGTTAGAGTGTTAGGGCCGGTAGGTAGCGCCTAGTGGTTCAGAGTGGTGGGCCGGTAGGTAGCCTAGTGGTTAGAGTGTAGGGCCGGTAGGTAGCCTAGTGGTTAGAGTGTTGGACCTGGTAACTGGAAAGGTTGCTTAGATCGAAATCCTCCGAGCTGACAGGTGAAACATCCCGTCATCCTGAACAAGGGCATTAACCCACTGTTCCTAGGCCGTCATTGAAAATAAGAATTTGTTCTTAACTGACTTGCCTAGTAAAAATAAAGGTAAAATAAAATGTCTCAAGGCTTAAAAGTCAATCTATATCCTGTCTCCGCCCTTTCAGCTAGCACTGATTGAAGTGGATTGAACAAGTGACATCAATAAGGGATCATAGCATAGCATTCAGTCTGCTGTCATGGAAAGAGCATTGTTTTATGTATTATAATGTTGTTGAGCCCAACTATTGCAAAATGTAGAGAAAAAAAAAAATTGCGTGGTCTTTTGAGGTGGCTCTCTCTCTCTCTCTCTCTCTCTCTCTCTCTCTCTCTCTCACAACAACAGTAAGAAACATGGGAAACATGTTAGTAGTTTGTTGTCGAAGGGGGTCGTTGAATATGTGTTTGTACTGATGTGTATAAAATAAGGAAAAGAAACATTGTGTAAGGAAAATACTGTTTCGTACAAGGCCAAATTCTGTTGTGAAAAACATGACAAGTATACTGTATATCACACAATGTAACTCTGAACAACAACCTCAAATGTCATGGGGTTTTGTCCAAGGGGGGTGTTGAATAAATGTATGTGCAGAGGCATGAGGGCATACATTGTTGTGGCCTTGTATACAATGATCTCCCGAATACTGAATAAATAAAGGATAAATAAAAAACAGAAGAAGAAATCTGCTAGTGAAAAACATCAGAAAAACAGCTCGGCTTTGTTCTCTTTTGATGGTATGACACTTTGTAGTTCGCTCCCTGCGTCTCACGACAAGATCTCTCCAAATCTATTCATCTTTACAGTCACTGAACTTGGATATTTACAGTACTTTTCAATGATCTTAACAGTGAACGGCCTTGGATATTTACAGTACTTTTCAATGATCTTAACAGTGAACGGCCTTGGATATTTACAGTACTTTTCAATGATCTTAACAGTGCCAACTGACATTGGATATTTACAGTACTTCTCCATCAATCAAATGATGTCACAAAGTGCTGTACAGAGACCCACCCTAAAACTCCAAACAGCAAGCAATGCAGATGTAGAAGCACGGTGGCTAGGAAAAACKACCTAGAAAAGGCCAGAACCTAGGAAGAAACCTAGAGAGGAACCAGGCTCTGAGGTGTGGCCAGTCCTCTTCTGRCTGTGCCGGGTGGAGATTATAACAGTACATGGCCAAGATGTTCAAACATTCATAGATGACCAGCAGGGTCAAATAATAATAATCACAGTGGTTGTCGAGGGTGCAACAGGTCAGCACCTCAGGAGTAAATGTCAGTTCGATTTTCATAGCCGATCATTCAGAGTTCGAGGCAGCAGGTGTGGTAGAGAGAGAGAGTCGAAAACAGCAGGTCCGGGACAAGGTAGCACGTCCGGTGAACGGGTCAGTGTTCCATAGAACTGGAGTACCAGTCCACCCTGTCCCCAGTCCACTCTGTCCCCAGTCCACTCTGTCCCCAGTCCACTCTGTCCCCAGTCCCACCCTGGGTCCCCAGTCCAAATCCTGTCCCCAGCCAACGTCCCCCAGTCCACTGTGTCCCAGTCCACTCTGTCCCAGTCCACCCTCTGCTTCCCCAGTCCACTCTGTCCGCCAGTCCCCACTCCTCTGGTCCCCAGTCCACTCTGTCCAGTCCACTCTGTCCCCAGTCCACCCTGGTCCCCAAGTCCACTCTGTCCTCCAGTCAGGCTCTGTCCCCCAGTCCAATCTGTCCCCAGTCCACCCTGTCCCCAGTCCACCCTGTCCCCAGTCCACCCTGTCCCCAGTCCACCCTGTCACCAGCAAGGAGGCATCAGGCCAGGTAGTCAATGATCAGAATTTGCTCCTGTCTGCTTTCAATACGATTCTCTAATGAATTCCTGAAGCAATTCAATAAGATAATGTTATCGTTTAGGCTTATCATATTGATCAAAAACTCAAAATGAAACAAAATTAATAAACCCTATTTTATATTAGCATTCAAAAGTATGAATTTAACTTTTCTCTGAATTTTTCTAAGATATTCTCTTAGCTGCACTGCTAAAATTGATGTAAAGGAATGCCATTTTATATTATTACCAGAAGTCCCCACAAGAACAGTAAACAAACAAAAATCTCACCAACTGGGGACATTTTGTTAGTCCCACGAGGTCAAATGCTATTTCTAGAGGGTTTAAGGTTAAGGTTAGCATTAGTGTTAGGGTTAGAATTAGGTTAAGGGTTAAGGTTAGCATTAGTGTTAGGGTTAGAATTAGGTTAAGGGTTAAGGTTAGAATTAGTGTTAGAATTACATTACTTAGGAGCTAGGGTTAGTTTTAGGCCTAGGAGCTAGGTTTAGTTTTAGGCCTAGGAGCTAGGTTTAGGTTTTTGGGGCAAGATTTTTGGGGCAAGGTAAGGGTTAGGGTAAGGGTTAGGGTAAGAGTACGGGTTAGGGTTAGGTTTAGGGTTAGTGGTTAGGGGTTAGGTTTAGGGTTAAGGTTAGGTTTTTGGGGCAAGGTAAGGGTTAGGGTAGGGGTTAGGGTAAGAGTACGGGTTAGGGTTAGGTTTAGGTTTAGGGTTATGGTTAGTGGTTAGGGGTTAGGTTTAGGGTTTAGGTTTTTGAGTTAAGATTAGGTCTTTGGGTAAAATATGATTTTGAATGGGGCCGAACCGTGTGTCCCCACAAGGTTAGCTGTACAAGACTGTGTGTGTGTGTATCTGCAGCAGTGTGTGTGTGTATACAATCTCTTTTCCATGACGTGGAAGGTCTGATAGAAGAGAGCTAACCACGCTCCTCACACACACACCACACACACACAAGCCTACCACACACAGCACACCACACACACACATCACACACACACACACACACCACAACACACAACACACACACACACAACCACACACACACACACACAATCCTCCAAAGTCTCTCCACGTTGCTGCAAAAAAACTATTTGATGTAAAACAATCACCATCGCTGTGTCAGTTCGCCGATGATGATAGAAATCGGAAAATAACCCTGCCGAACAATTCTCCTCTCTCTGCTCTCCCTCTCATCTCTCTCTCCTCTCTCTCTCGACTCTCTTCCTTCCCTCTCTCATCCTCTCCTTACTCGCTCTCTTTCTCTGTCTTCTCTCTGTCTCATGTCTCTCTGCTGTCTCTGTCTCCTCTCTCTGCTCTGCTCTCCTCTTTTCCCATAGAAATGATATGCGCGTTGCTTCCGTTGTCGCTAGCTAGGCTGAGACCTATTGGAGATTGAGACGCAATCTCTTCTCCTCGACAGATTAGATGCTAAACGGCTTAGCTAAGACCTGGGGGATTGTTGTTTGATGACAGCTGCTAGTGCTAACCATCTAATCCTATTTAATAAGTCTCATCAATGCTCGGAGCAAACCCCGAACCAGAATGAAGGCAACAGGTATCCAGGAATAAAAGGAGAATCATCCCAAATAATATTATTTAATAAAACTTTAATTACAATTGTTTCAATGCTGAGGCCCTAATCACATGTCCCGTGACGTGTCACATCATCAGAGAACATTGCATATGACACATTTATAGCACTATGACATATTATAGAACTATGACAACATAATAGTCGATATGAACAACAGTTAGGGTAGGGTTTAGGGTAAGCCGATATGACAACAATTATAAAGCACTATGACACATTATAGCAGATATACACCATTAAGCAGTATTGACACATTACCGCTGCTACGTTGTTTGGCAGGCTCCACATAGTTAGGAACACATTTATAGCACACTATACACGATATAGCACACATTATAGCAGATAATATAGCACTAACATTATAATTCCGATTGGTTAGCATTACTATAACCCCATGACACTATTATAGCGATGCGCTATGGAGACCACACATCTAGACTCACATTATATAGCTATGACATATACCTATACACATATGAAGCAGATAGCACCATATAGCAGATGGATGACATTTAGCACAGAACCATTTAGAGAGCACTATACGGAACAACTTATACAATTCTGACCACATTTATAGCAGAATGAATAAGCACTGACACATTATGCATATGAACACATTTATACGCAACTATGACACATTATAGGGCAGTATGGACACATTATAGGCACTATGACAAGCATTTAGCAGAATGACACATTATAGCAGAATGCATATAGCAATGCACATTATTGCAGTCACATATGCAATGACACATTATGCAACATGGACGACATTATAACATAGACACAGACTAAGACACATTATAGCACTATGACACATTAAAGCAACTAGAACACACAATTCATTAAGCAAGATAATGACACATAAGCACTATAGACACATTAGAGCAGATATGACACAATTAAGCAGATATGACACATTATAATAAACTGATGACACATTATAGCAAGACCCTATGAAGACACATTAAAGCACGGAATATGACACATTATAGCACAATGACACATTATAGCAGATATATTGACACATTGCATATTTGACAATTGAGCATGAAGTTATGAGCACATTATGACACATTAATGCACTATAGCAACTAACCTTTAAAGATATACACGCCGATACACTTATATGCAAATCCTAGCGTATCATATAGCATAGAATCCGCAACTTGGAAGATATGCACACTCACATATAGAAGACACATTTGCACTATGTCATGGTCATCATAAGCACCAAGAGGCTGCACTAAGACTCAAGTCCCAACGGCACCCAATTCCACATCGAGTCCCAGGACCTTTGACCCGGGTCCTAATGGCTACAGCTCTAAACACGTCGTTCAGGCCTTTGACCCGGTTCTAATCGGCTACAGCTCAACACCACGTACGTTCAGACCTTTGACCCCGTTCTAGGCTACAGCTCTAACACCGTCGTCCAGACCTTTGACCGGGTCTAATGGCTACAGCCTAACACCGTCGTTCAGGACTTTCTTGAACCGGGTCCTAAGGCTAACAGCTCTAAAACACCCGTCGTTACAGACGCTTTGACCCGGGTTCTAATGGCTACAGGCTAACACCCGTCGGTTCAGGGACCTTTGACGACCCGGGTCCAATATGGCTACACTCTAGCCGCCGTCGTTCCAGGTTGGTGCAGACTCGATGTTCGACAGTGGTAGGCCTGATATCAAACCGGATGACGATGACGACAAGCCTACAGGGAGAGGTCAGATGAACTGGCAGGATGTGGGTGTGCCAGAGACAACTACTTCTCTCCTGCAACGTCAGCAAGACCAAGGGACTGATCGTGTCTACAAAACCGAGGGCCGAACCACGGCCTCATTCACATTGCCCGAGCAGTATTGGACCTGATCGGAGAAGTTGTCACTTTCTTTCTCTCCGTGTCACTTCACTAGATCTATCATGGGCATCTGTACTGGCTGAACAGAGAGAGACGAACCAATGTCCTACATCAAAATCGCGGCAAACCCCACGCAATCTCTAGCTGGCGACAGAGAGAGAGAGAACCAGTGTCTAACATCAAACCGCTGCACTCAGCATCTTATCTCTATGCGACACAGAACAGAGAGAGAACCACAGTGTCCATCAACCGCTGCAACCCAGCATCTCTAACGGCTGACAGAGAGAGAAGAGACACCACAGTGTCTCATCAACCGCATGCACCCAGCATCTCTACTCGCTGCACAGAGAGAGAGAGAACCACAGTGTCTACATCAACCGCGTGCACCCAGCAATCCTACTGGCTGACGACAAGAGAGAGAGAGAACCAACAGGTCTACCAACCGCTGCACCCAGCATTCTCTACTGGCTTGACCCAGGAGAGAGACGAGAACCACCACAGTGATTTTAATTAAGCCTTAATTCATAGATATATGAGGGATAAACACTGGGAGGGGAGGGTACAAGACCACAGAGAGAGAGAGAAGAAGACAGAGAGGTGAGAACCACAGTGCACACACAATCCGCTGCACCAGCATCTCTACTGGCGACAGAGAGAGAGAGAGAACCACAGTGTCTTTTTAATTTAATCCTTAACTCAATAGATAATATCCAGGGATAAACACCTGGGGGGGTAGGGAGAGAGAGAGAGAGAGAGAGAGAGGAGAGAGAGAGAGAGAGAGAGAGAAGAGAGAGAGAGAGAGAGAGAGAGAGAGAGGAGGAAGAGAGAGAGAGAGAGAAGAGAGAGAGAGAGAGGAGAGAGAGAGATAGAGAGAAGAAAGAGAAGAGAGAGACAGAAGAGGAAGAAGAGAGACAGAGAGGAGAAGCAGAGAGAGCAAGAAAAAAGAGAGAAAGAGAGAGAGAGAGAAGGAGTAGCAGACAGAGAGAGAGACTCCATCCAGCTGCTGTGCTCTCCTAAGCTGCAATTGGGGCCAATGTGCCCAGCTGGAAAACCAGTAAAATCAGCTCAGTAATGGCCGCAAGCACGCACGATCGCACGCACACCACACACACTAACACAAACGACACACAGACACAACTAAACAAACAACACTAAACAACACACTAACACAACAGACATCACAACACACACACACACAAACACACACACAGTCACAGCTTCCACTGCATGCCAAACCCCAGGAATTAAGTAATTTCCCGATCTGTTTACCTGGGGCAAATATGAAATGGACCTTATTTAATACTCCTAACATGGCCCACCCTATTCCCCATACTATATAGTGCAACTAAACCATGGCTCCTATCCATCTATATATGTACCTACATCACCACTAGTCAATATAAGTGCACTACCATGAGCCCTATCCCATACTCATATAGGCACTATACCAATGGCAACCCCTATTCCCTATAATACTAGTGCACTACATGGCACCCAGCCCTATAATGTGCAAATACTATGAGCTCTGTAGATAACAGAGGTAGTGGTACCTCCTGATGTTGTTTTATAAACCATTGAGCTCTGTAGAACACCAGAGGTAGTGGTACTGATGTATTTTAATAAACATTGAGCTCTTTAGATACCAGCAGGTAGTGCGGTAACCTGATTTATTTAAAAAAAATTGAGCTCTCGTAGATACAAGAGGTAGTGGTACCTGAATGTATTTAATAAACATGTGAGCTCTGTAGGACACAGAGGTAGTGTACCCTGATGTTATTTTATAAAAACATTGGAGCTTGTGCCAATGTGGAGAATTATTTATACTACTCTTAACAGAGGTAGTGGTACCTGATGTTATAAACATAGTTAAAAATTGGTCTATATTAAACGAGCCTGTAGACACAGAGGTAAGTGGTACCTGAGTTATTTTAAAAACATGAGCCTGTAAGATACAGAGGTAGTGCGTACCTGAGTTATTATAAAAGCATGAGCTCTGTAGACACAGAGGTAGTGGTACCTGATGTTATTTATAAAACATTGAGCTTGATACGGAGTGTACTTGATGATTAAAAAGAGCTGTACAGAGGTAGTGGTACCATGATGTTACTGTTTAATAAACATTGAGCTCTGTAGACACAGAAGGTAAGTGGTACCTGATGTTATTTTATAAACATTAGAGCCTCTGTAGATACAGAGGAGTGGTACCATTGGATGTTATTTTAATATAAACAATTGAGCTCTTGTAGTATCACAGAGGTTAGTGGTACCTGATGTTATTTTCATAAACATGAGCTTGTATAACAGAGTATGGACATGATGATTTTTATAAACATTGAGCTCTGTACTAGACACGAGGTAGATGGTACCTGATGTAATTTTTAAATACATTGAGCCTGTATGAACAGAGGTAGTGGTACCCTATTATTTTAAATACATTGAGCTCTGTAGAGACACAGAGGTAGGTGGTACTGATGTTAATTTATTAAACATGAGCTCTGTAGACACAGAGGTAGTGGTACACCTGATGTTAATTTTATAAACATCTGAGGCTTGTAGATTCACAGCGGTAGTGTCACCTGATGGTTATTTAAAAACATTGGCCTGTAGAACAATGAGGTTAAGTGGACCTGATGATTATTTGTTTAGAACATTGAGCTCTGTAGACACACGAGAGTATGATGATATGTTATTTTATAAAACATTGAGGCTCTGTATCGACTACAGAGTAGTGGTAAAACCGATGTTATTTATAAACAATTGAGCTCTGTAGACTACGAGGTAGTGGGTACCGTGATGTTATTTTTATAAACAGAGTTGTAGCAGTCAGTGTTACTGGTATTAGAACATTAGCTGTAGAACAGAGGTGTGGTAGCCTGATGTTATTTTATTAAAAACAATTGAAGCTCTGTAGATCACAGAGGTAGCGGTAACCTGATTTATTTATAAACTATTGAGCATCTGTCGATAACAGAGGTTGTGGACTGAATGTTATTTTATGGAAAAACATTGGAGCTGCTCGTAGATCACAAGAGTGAGTGGTACTGATGTATGTTTAAATAAACATTGAGCTCGTAACACAGAGGTAGTTGGACTCGATTTATTTTATGAAACATTGAGCTCTGTAGACACCACAGAGTATGGTAGCCTGATATGTTTATTTTTAATAAAACATTGGAGCTCTGCAGACACAGAGTAGTGGTCACCTGATAATTTTAATAAACATTGAGCCTCTGTAGAACAGAGGATGTTGGTACTGATTTATGTTATAAACATTAGAGCCTGTAACGACCAGAGGTAGTGGTACCTGGAGTTATTTATAAACATTGAGCTTCTGTAGACACAGAGCGTAGTTGGGTACCTGATTGTATTTGATAAACATTGAGCTCTGTAGCAGACACAGAGGTATGTAGGTAACCATTGAAGTTTTATTTTTAAATCATGGAGCTCTGTAGACAGAGGTAGTGGTACCTGTATTTATTTAAAACATTGAGCTCTAAACGTAGGTAAGATGTATTATCAACAAGAGCTCGTGACACAAGTAGTGGTACTCTGATTGTTATTTTTAAAAACATTGGAGCCTCATGTAGACACATTCGAGAACGTGGGTAGCCCGTGATTGTTACTTTTATGTAATAACATGAGCTCTGTAGACACAGAGGTAGTGGTACCTGATGTTATTTAATTATAAACTTGGAAGCTTGTAGACACAGAGGTAGTTGGTACCTGATGTATTTTATATAAACATGAGGCTCTGTAGCACAGAGGTATGTGGTGACCTGATTGGTTTTTATAAACATTGAGCCTGTATGAGACACACAGAGGAGTGGTACCTTTGTATCTTATTTATAAACACTGAGGCTTGTAAGACGACAGAGGTAGTGGTAACCTGATGTTATTGTAAAACATATTGGAGCTCTGTAGACAACAGAGGTAGTGGTACCTGATGTTATTGTTATAAAAAACATTGAGCTCTGTACACACAGGAGGAGTGGTACTGAATGTATTTATAAACATATCTGTAGATTACGAGATCGTACCTGATAATATAACGAGTACGTAGCGAGGTGTACCGACTGATTTATAAGCTATTGATCAAGAAGGGACTTTATTTAACTGAGCTCTGTATGAACAAGAGGTTATAGTGACCTGAGTTTATTTATACATAATTGAGCTCTGGTAAACACAGAGTAGTGGACCTGATGTGATTTTTATAAACCCATTGCAGCTCTTGTAGGATCACAGGGTTAGGGTACTGATAGTATTTTATTATATTAACATTGAGCAGCTCTTGTAGACACCAGAGTAGTGGACCCTGATGTTATTTATAAACATTGAGCTCTATGTAGAACAGAGTAGTGGTACCTGAAGTTTTTATATATAAACATTGGAGCTCTGTTAGACACAGACGTACAGTGGTACTGATGTTGATTTTTAATAAACAGTCGAGCTCTGTAGAATACACAGAGGAGGTGGGTACCTGTATGTTATTTTAATATAAACATGAGCTCTTAGAATAGCAGAGGATGTGGTACCCTGATGTTGATTTTATATTAAACATAGCTCTGAGACCAGAGGTAGTGGTTACTGATGTATTTATATTAACATGAGCCTGTAGATCACAGAGGTAAGTGGGTACCTGTGGATTTAAAACGGTCTGTATCAGGTAGTGTCCGATTTAGGTATATAAAACATTGAAAGCTCGTAGATACAGAGGTAGTGGTACTGAATGTTATTGTACATTGGTTGTAGTAACAATTTGATGTGTTATTTTAAACTTGGCTGTAGACACAGAGGTAGTGGTACCTGAGTTATTATATAAAACATTGAGTCTCTGGTAAGACAAGAGGTAGTGTACCTGAGTGTTATTTTATAAGCATTGACGCTCTGGTTAGCCACACAGAGGTAGTTGGGTACCTGATGTTATTTTTAAAATAAACATTGAGACTGCTGTAGACACAGGAGGTAGTGGTACCCTGGATGGGTATAATTTTAGTATAACATTGAGCTCTGTAGACACAGAGGTTAGTGGTACCTATGTTGTATTTATAAACATTGAGCTCTCGTAGACCACAGAGGAGTGGTACCTGATGTGATTATTAAACTGAGCTCGTTAGAGAACACAGATGGTGTGGTACCTGATTTATTTTATAAACATTGAGCCCTTAGAGACAAAGAGGATGGTAACCCTGAATTTATGTATTAATAAACATTCGAGCTCTGAGTACTACAGGGTAGTGGTACCTGAATGTATTATAAACATTGAAGCTCTGTAATACAGAGGTAGTGGTAACCATGATGTTATTATTAAAAACATTGATCTGTAGACACATATCGAGGTAAGTTGGTACCTGATGTTTATTTTATAAAAACATTGAAGCTCTTGTATGACACAGAGGAAGTGGTACCTGATGTATTAATTTTTATACAACATTGAGCTCTGTAGACACAGAGGTAGTGGTACTGATGTTATTTTATTAAACATTGACTCTGAGACACAGAGGTAGTGGTAAACCTGAGTATTTATAACTACATTGAGCTCTGTAGACTACAGAGGTAGTGGTACCTGATGTATTTAATGTTATCAAAACAGTTGAGCTCTGTAGGAACGCAGAGTAGTGGTACCCTGAGTGTTTTATAATAGCGATAAGCTAACCGTGATCTTATAACGAGCCTCTGTAGACACAGAGGTAGTGTACCTCCGGTTATTATAACATGACGAACACAAGGTATGTCCTTGTGTATTTTTTAACATGATTATAACCATCGAGGTGACCTGTATGATGTATGCAGAGCTTGTAATCGAGTATGGTTACCTGAATGTTATTTTATTAAACATTGAGCCTCTTTAGACAGCAGAGGTAGTGTGTACCTGATGTTTATTTTAATAAACAATTTGTGCTCTGTAGAACAGAGTATAGTGGACCTGATGTATTCTAAAACAGACTCTGTAGAACATCACAGAGGGTGTGGTACCTGATTGTTATTTTATATTACATGTGAAGCTCTGTTGAATCACAGAGGTAGTGGTATCCGTTGTTGATTTTATAAACATTGAGCTCTGTAGATACAATGTAGGTAGTGGTACCTTGAGTTATTATAAACATTGAGCTCGAACGAGACAGAGTAATGGTACCTTGATGTTATTTATAACATACTTGAGCTCTGTAGATCACAGAGGTAAGTGGTACCTGATGATTGTAAATGAGCTCTGTAATACAAGAGTATGTGACTACTTATTTAATCTGAGCCTGTTGACATTACAGAGGATAGTGGTACCCTATGTTTTACTACCTGTAACAAGTAGTACCTATATTATCAATTGAGCTCTGTAAGAACAGAGGTGTTGGTACCATGATGTTATTTATAAACCAATTGAGTTCTCTGGGTGATCAGACCCAGAGGTAGTGGTACCTGATGTTTATTGTTGTTTTTAATAAACATTGAGCTCCTGTAGACACAGAGGGTTACGTGGTACTTGGTTGTATTTTATAAAAACCATTGTGAGGCTCTGTTAGAATACAGAGGGTATTGTGGTTACCCGTGATTTGTTATTTTATAACATTGAAAGCTCTGTAAACACAGAGGTTAAGTTTTGTTTAATCCTGATGTTATTGTTTATAATAACATTGAGCTCTGTAGACACTATGAGGTAGTGGTACTTGATGTGTATTATTTTTTATATATCATTGAGCTCTGTAGCAAAGAGGTCAGTGGTACCTTGATGTTTATTTTTATAACAGTTGAGCCTCTGTAGATACAGAGTAGTGGTACCCTTGATGTATTTATAAAAAACTATTGAGGCTGCTGTAGATACAGAAGGTAGTGGTACCTGATGTTTTATTTTATAACATTCGTAGCTCTTGTTAGACATTAACGAGGTAGTTTGGTACTGAATGTTATTGTTAATTAACATTGAGCTCTGTAAGACACAAACCGCTGTGCGGAGGTAGTGTGTACCCTGATGGTTATTTCTTATCAACATTGAGCTCTGTAAAAGATTACAGAGGTAGTGGTACCCTGATGTTTATTATATTATACTGAGTATTTGATGCTTGTTCTTGTAGACACAAAGAGTCGTAGTGGAATGAAGATGTCTATTTTTTAATATAACATTGATCTCTGTACGATACAAGAGAGGTAGTGGTTACCTGTGTTTTTTTATTATATACAAATTGTGAGCTACTGTAGATACAGAGGTAGTGGTTACCTGAATTGTTTATTTATAAAACATTGGGAGCTCTGTAGACAGAGGGGGGTAATAAAAGTGGGTAACCCCCCTTGATTTGTTTTAATTATTTACATTTTGAGTCTTCTGTAGAAACACAGAGGTAGTTGGTATCTCTTGGATTAATGTTATTTTGTATTAACATTTCGATCTCTGTAGATATCAGAGGTGAGTTGGTAACTCCTGATGTTTATTTTAATAGTTAAACTTGATATATGTTCTCTGTAGGATTGACTAGAGGTATAGTGGTAGTCCGTGATGTTTTTTATTAACGATTGAGTCTTCTGTAGACACAGAGGTAGTGGGTACCTGAGTTTTATTTTAATAACATTTGACTCTGTAATCTGGACGGTAGTCTGGTGATCCATGATGTTATTTTAATAGACATTGAGTGCGTCTGTAGATACACAGAGGTAAGTGGTACCTGAGTTATTTTAATAAAGCATTGAGCTCTGTAAGATACAGAGTAGTAGTTACCTGATGTTATTGTATAAACATTGAGATCTGATAGAAACCA
>NW_019946354.1:52773-73143 GCF_002910315.2 Salvelinus sp. IW2-2015 | reverse complement strand
GGGGAGATGCAGCTTCCCTGTCTTGAGTAGTTGTACTAGAGACTGACAACATCCCTACTCGGTCTGCTTCCCAGGGTGGGCGAGTATGTTGCCTCAACGTTTCTGTTTCCTGTAGCCGTCCAACCATTTGGCTCAAACTAATTGGAGGCTCCAACTGTGAGAAAGGGGCGAAGTTTCATTGACCTGGGCGGATTCGGGAATGTAGTTGGCATTTGCTCGGGTTTTGCTCTAGACCCCCACGGTGAAGTGGTCACGAGAGCAGGTCGTTCTGGTCAAACAGCTAACCGGTACCTAGTTTGGGGATTTTATATTAAGAGAACTAATGAAGTATGAACGGTAGATTTGTGCCAAAACCAAAACAAACGCGGGATTCAAAAATGTGTCAAATAAGGAGGGTAATGATTTCGCAATTAGCTTTTTATATCGGTCTAGATTTCAAGCGACGGGACACTTTAAAAACCTTCTTTTTTAGGGTGTTTATGTTTTATTCGACTGGTTTCCGTTTATTTGACACGGTGTTATTTCGGGAAAAGTGGTTTCCTAGTGTTGGAGCTTGAGTAGTGGACAGGACGCAGTCAATTCATGGGTTTTATCAATTCATTGTATTGTATAACCGTAAAAGGGAGGGTACTAACATTTTTCTTGATATCTAATAGAGTAAATGATCCATATTATGAACATCCTTAATTAAACCATTGGTCATATCGTCAGCTTTTAGGGGCACCCCTCCCGCCCGCAGATGACTCTCATAGACTCTGAGGAATTAACGCAATCAACATATAGTCAGCGGAGAGGAGGACGAGGTGGAGGAAAAATAATCTAAAATGGTCTGTATCTTCCGTGTGGAACAGATGAAGAGGAAGTTTTTAGTCGGGGGCAATTTCAGGTGGTGGTTTACCATGAGGGTCTGGCGTATGAAGTATTTCTCAGCCCATCCCTGGGGTCAGAACGGGCTTAGGAAGGGGGCATCGCTTGCCAGGTTTTTGGTTGCGGCTTGTCGTTGGGAGGAGGAGTCTTAGGGGCGGGCACAGGGGGACGGCGAGAGGGGCGCCTCCAAGGCGATCCAGAAGCAGGGGCGCCCCTTCGGAGGAGGAGGTCAAGGTGGGCCTACGGGTGACGAGATGGTTGGACATTTGAGCCAGCCTGGCCTACTCTCCTACCCACTCAGCAGCTCTCTCCCCTCCAGTTAGGGTGCAGACCCGGGGTGCTTGAGTCTGGCTGGACCTGCACGGGAGAGCATTGGCCACGGTGAGGAGGGGGAGACGGAGAATTAGAAATTAGTGACAATATCACCCATCTACCATGTAGGATTGGAACTAAAGGAGAGAATAGGAGACATCCGCTTCAAGATGGTAGTGGATTCTCAGCTATTTCAGCCGTTGCCCAGAAACATTGGGATTCCTCACACAGCCATGCAATCTCCATAGACAAACATTGGGCAAGTAGAATGGCCTTACGGGTTGGAAAAGCATTAGTATTAGAAGACTATACTGTGACAGGGTTCCGGGCTTTGGGTTGTGCCAAAGTTCAGGCACATTGGAGTGTGCCACACTTTCCAAACAAGTCAGTTCGTCGGCAAATGGCTGCACCTTCTGTTTAGGAGGGCTGAGTGGCCGGCGGCTCAAACTGTTAAGCTGCTTGTGGTTGGTATTTGTGAAGTGAAAACGCCTAGGAAGAAATCAACTGGCTTCAGTTGGGGCGAAGTGGTAGGCCACACAACAAGCTCACAGCAACGGAGTAAACTCCACCTCCACCGGGAGTGCTAGATCTCAGATGCAATACTCATTTCTGAGTGTTCTACTGCTCTAAAAGCAAGGTCCAGGGTGCACAAGAACTGTTTGTTTTGGGTTTAGTTTTCATGAAATAGGGGTTTCATGGCCGAGTTAGGGCCAGCACCAAGATCGGTTATTTATAAAGATCACGCTATGCTGTCAAGTGGCCAAGCACGTTGAATTTCCATTTTGGACGGGCTGTCGAGAATGTTGGTTGATGGATAGGCCAAAGCTCGTCCTCAGGGGGCTATTTTTAACAGTAGGGTACTCGGTTGTTTGGAGTACGTACGGGTAGGAGGGGGCATCGGGCAGCTGTAATATCTGATGAGGATGCCACTGCATCGTTCTACAATTATGGAGGGCTGGGTGCTCGAGGGGTGGTGTTCAGGGGGGGCCAAGGAGAGCTTCTCTCTGGTCGTAGGTGTCTCATGTGAGCTCCTGTCTGGAACATGGGCGGAGAAATGTTCTGAGTTTGGGTTGAGTGAAGTGCTGTCAGGTGTGAGGAGAACGCTACCGGGGGGGGTGTGGGCTAACTGCCCCAATATGCAATAGTGGCTAGGGTCGTAAAGTTGGGGGTGGGAGGGTTAAGAGATAAGTGTGCGTGTGAGGGCGTGGCTGTCATGTCTCTTCTCTTATATCGCGTAGTTCGATCTAATTGTGGCTATGGGTTCTCTGTGCCTTTATGCTATCGCACACTGTTGATGCCAGACAAAGTGACTAGCGCTGTATAGACCATCTCCATTGCCTCTTATACAGCCAATACAATGACACTATCCTAGAGCAATCTTGTGCATAGTCCCACTTCTCTTGCTGCGCTACAAAGATTTGTGGTGGGGCAATTTTGGCCCTTCTCTGTTCTTCAGCAATGGACACAATACGCTGGTTGGGCTCAAGGGGCTCTGTTGCACCTCTGACGCAGAGCATTTCTGGAACATGGACGCGGATTGTTCTATTTTGGCTCTTGTGGCAAACTTGACTGGGCCTGCGCTTGGCCATCAAAGCCCTGACGCTCAACCTTCACGGATTCTCGACTGTGATGCGTGTAGAAGACTCGCTATTTGGCTTGACGTCCGCATCTGTGAGGCACAGCGTCCTAGTACCGGGTGGTATACTGCAGTGTTTACCGGACTTGTGAGAGTTGACTGCTCCGCTTTCAGTCAGTAGACGTCGCCATAATGAAGCAATGTATCTCTAGCTCAGGCAATCCGCTTTGTTTCTCCATCTAAACATGGGGCTAGTGCTGATGAGGAGTGCCAGGTTGCCGGGAAGAGTGGTGTAGCGTTCTGTGTCTTTCTGGGGATGGTTGTTAGGCAGGCAGAGGGGGCAGGAAGGGGATAAGGCTCAACTCTCGTCATCTGTTTATAGGTGACCCATGATTTTTGGAAATGAGGAGTGTGTCCTTTCGAGGTGAGGACGTAGGGTAGGTACCGGAGGACGGTGCTGTGCGATTCAAGTCTGTAGTTGTTTTCTTGTTTATTGTTATAGCTAAGTGGACTTTTGATGACGACACTGTTCTTCTCCGCTCTAATCCTGTTCAGTTGTAGATGCGGGTCGGGAGAGAAGGTATTGATGACGCACGAAGCAAGGATGAGAGAGTGATACGATAGGAGTGCAAGGACGAGAGTTTCCTAACTTGGCTCCCTTACCTGACATGGAATCGTGGGAGCTCATGATGACAGTAAGATGAGAAGAAGAGAGTGAAGAGGGTCGAGTTCAGTACAGCAGAGAGACCATAGAGAATGTGACTGTCTACCGTACACATCTGCTTTCCTACCTGGGTCCTTTGCACATGGGGGACTCTGGGTGCTTCTAGATGAAGATATGGGATGGAGATGTTAGCCATGTGATTACCGAGATGTTGATGAGCAGAGAAATGGCACGTATGTATGCTTCGTGTGCCTACCTTACATCTTCCTAGACCTCTGGCAAATTGGGGCAGTCCGTGCGTCTTACTGGTGTGATATGCAGCTAGAAAGGGAGACAGAGGTATAGTGGATGATGGGTACCGTAGACTCGTAAAAAATAGACGAAGAGGTGTTCTTTCGATCTATCACACTGTCCCTGTTTTGTGGAGCATGAGGGCGATCGTACACTTCGGCGGCTGATCAAAACGCGGTGTGTCAGTGGCTCTCTTGCTCTGCCAGCTTGATGTGAACATTTTGGTACTTGGGATATGTATACACAGTTGATGGTTCGTGTAGCCTCTTTTTTGCGTTCTGTGATTATCGGGAGTGTGATATGTGCTGTACGGCGCTGTCCGCGCTTAATCATGGCGCGCGCAGAGAGAGAGAACAGGCGGGAAAATCTCTCGGTATATTATTCATCGGTTCGCTGCAGCTCGGCTGTGGGCTGTGCTTACCGTGCTCAGTGTGGTCGTGATGTGTGGGGGTATAGTGTGGGTTACGTGTGTAGACTGTGTGGAGTGGTAGATAGCTAGGTTTTGTATGTGTGAGAACTATAGTAATCAGTTAAGCTATAAACTGAGGCTCTCAGGATTTTCGGGAAGCTTGTGGGCTTAGGTCGCTTGTGGTGGTGTGTGTGGTGTCCGACGGTTGTGTGTGAGATGGATTGTGGTGTGTCTTTTGTGTTTAATGTCTCGATGCTCGCATCTGCTGTGTTGGTTGGTTCGCAATTTTGTGTGTTATTATTCCTTTGGCGCTCATCCTTGGGTTGGAATCTTCAGGTGTGCTAAGTGTTGTGTGGAATTTAACCTGGGTATACCAGTGGTGTGGCTTGTATAGATATACATTTGGGAGAGTTGGATGTCGTGATGATCTGTGTGGTTGTGTGGTCTCACTGGTGTTACATAGCGTGTAGATGATCGTAAATAAAGTGTTAGGTTACTGATGGTGTGTGGTAGATCTTAGTGGTTTTGTCTTTCTCGGCTAGTGTGTGTTATTGACTGCGTTCTTCTCTTTCTCATCTCGCTCGTGTCTGTGATATGGTGTTAATCCTTCTCGTTGTGTGTCTGTGTATTATCGTGGCTCTCTACTCTCTCTTCCTCTTCTCTCGTGTGTGTACTCATGGTCTCTGTTCTTCGTCGTCTGGTGTGCTATGTCATTCTGGGTTACGTGTGTGTACATGGCTGTTCGTGTCTCTCTCGTGTTCTCGCTGGGTGTTTCGCTTTCGTTGCCTTGCTGTTGTATCTGGAATCTTGTCGCGCTTCTCTCACATCTCGTTTCGTCGTTCGTCTCTCGCTCTGCTCGTATTACTCTGGTAATTTGCCGGTTTCCTCTCTCTGGCCTCGTCTGTGTGGTCTCTCATCACTCTCGCGTGTTCTTGTCTGTTCGTCGCCTTGCTGTGTGTGTCTGGTTCATATTATGCGCGCTCTTACTGTGTGTGTTGTCTATAGCTCTGGGGTTTACTGTGTGTGTCGTATTCACTCTCGGCGCTTACTTCTTCGTGTGTGTGTGTCGTTTGTTCTGGGTGCGGTTAACTGTGTGGTGCTTGGGTGGTTCACTTCTCTTTTCTCAGTGTTCGTGCTGTTCATATATCTTCGGTGCTTTTTCTATCATCCTTGTGTGTCGTGGGTGTCTTTGTGTGGTTGGGTGGGTTACTGTGTGTGTTTGGGTGGGTTACTGTTGGTGTGTGGGTGGGGTTTACTGTGTGTGTGCGTCGCTTTTTATCATCTCTTCTCGTGTTGCTTTCATCTCGTTCCTTCCGTTTGTTCTGTTGGTGTGTGTGTGTGTGTGTGTGCCTCTTGTGCTGTGCTGTCTGTCGGGTGGGTTGGTTTAGGCTGTGCTCTGTTGTGCGGTTGGTCTTTACTCGTCTTCGCTTGTGTTGCGCGTGGGTTATTTCCTTCGGGTGTGTCGTGTGTAAGTATATTGGGTTACTTCGTTGTGTCTGTGGGTGGGTTCTCACCTGGTCTCTCCTCTCCCCTTTCTTCCTCCTCCCACGCCTCTTCTCTCAGGCGCCTCGTCCATTCTCCAGTTAGGGCTGGCTCTTCTCGACCGCCACCGCTGGTTCGTTTACTCGCGTGATCCTTCCAGCTTCGTTACCCACCTCAGTTCCAGGTCTCTCACCTTCTCGGTCGCATCCTTCTTCTCCCCTCTCTTCTCTCATTTCCGCCTAGATAGTGAACTCTGCTATAGGAGACCTGGCAAAGGTTAAGGGTCAGGGGTCAAGGCCACTTTAGTTTGACTCAGTGCTCTTATCGTTTGCAGTTGATCATAATCTAGAAGACCTTCGTTATGTGTCCTTTCTCTCCCCGTTGTGATTGTGTCGCATCATAATGAAGACTAGAATGAAGACTCACCGAGTTCACTATACTAAATGCACAATATTCTCCCCGTGGCTTCAACCACCGTCGTACCTCTTGGGCAGTAGCTGAGAAGTTCGCGAGAAGACGGTATCTTTCGGCAGTCCATGTCCAGACATGGTCTCACTTAACTCCAGGTGGAACAGTTTTAACCATTGCGTTGCCTGGTCACGGTGTTATCTCATGCATAGAAGACACCAGACTTCACACGTGGTGTGGAGTGTGCATCCCTACACGCCCCAGGGGGTGCCAGAGAGGGTGGTCAGAGAGACAGGGGAGAGGGTGTCTTAGCAGAGACTCGGGGAGAGGGTCGCTCAGAGTGTACGACATTCGGGGCGTCTACGGGTGTCAGAGACGCATAGGGGTCAGATGGGTGTCTAGCAGTTAGACAGGGATGACACACACACAACACACACACTACACACACACACACACACACACTCACATTTCACACACCCACATCCAACACACTTCTCTTCTTCTTCTTCTCTCTCTCTTACCTCTCTCATCGCCTCCCTTCACACACGACACACTCACCACACACAACATCACACAACACACACACACACACACAACACACACACACACACACACACACACACACACACAGTGGAGGCTGCTGAGGGGGAAGATGGCTCATAATGGACGGCTGGAAGCGGCTGGAACGGAGTGAATGGAATCAAACATGAAAAAAAAAAATTACAATACAAATAAATTGATACATTAAAACTACTCCATTCCGGTCAATATTATGAGCCATCCTCCCCTCAGCAGCCTCCACTGACGCACACACACACACAGTTTGCAAGATCCAAACACACAAGCAGCCTTCTCACACACACAGCCTGGCTCTTATCTTTCTCTCAGGGGTACACTGCTGATGTACGCAAACACAGATAAGTAAATCTCCCACACACACAAACGAGCTGGGACTTGGTATAAGTAACTGTAGCGGAAGCCTKGGCGCTTGAAATGATCTGTCATCCGTTCCCTCTGTGAAWGTGAAGTGCTATGCTTACTGCTGACAGGGAGTCTCTTCTACAAAGGCCCAGGAACCAGGAAGACCAGGCGCTTTTATGTTGACGGAGAGMGAACACAAGAACARCATGCAGCTCAGAACCGAGCGCCGGGGGAACYGTGACGTGTGTACCGTAATATCCCAGTCACCTGATCTACATCTCCCTTCAGCATTCCTCCCCGGAGACCCCCATCGCATCCCGGTAASCACGGTAACCRCTGCCAGGGGGAAACAGAACACCTCTAACGGAACACACAGCTACTGTTCTGTTCTGTAGGACAATGAGACAARTTATACCGGTCTTCAAGAGAAATGACATTACTACAGGGAACGGGTTTGACGTAGGAACCGACAGTTCAGACAAACACCGTCCAAACTACAACAGAATGTAGTTAGGAAGTCRTGGATTAAACACAGATACCTGCAGCTTCTATGTCCACAYATCTACATGAAAGACATCTACATGATATACTAGATACTTGACAAGAACTCTGTTTTTAAACTAAATGTAAATCATTCAAACTGCCTGTCTGCCCGTTCCCTCCTCCCTGTCTGCCTGCCTGTCTCCCTCTCCCTCCTCCCTGTCTCTGGTGCTGCCTGTCTCCCTCCTGGTCTGTCTGCCTGCCTGCCTGTTCCCTGCCTGTCTGTCTGTCTCCGCTCCCTCCCTCCCTCCCTGTCTGTCTGTCTCCCTCCCTGTCTGTCTTGTCTCCTCCTGCGCTGTCTGTCTGTCTGTCTGTCTGTCTGCCTGCCTTGTCTCCCTCCCTGTCTGTTTAAATCACCAATACTTTAAACATGTCATCCTTCAAGCCCACACACTGAGACAGTAGCAGGGATGAAAGGGGGGATGACATTATGGAGAGATGAAGATAGGATGACATAACCTAAGCCCTTTAGAGGAAGGAACAAGTGTGAGTGACGCAGGAGACGAGAGAAGAGAAGAAGAAAGAGAAGAAGAACATTCCCTCTTTTTTTCCTCTAAGTGGCTCATGCCTCTAGAAGTTATTTTCCCTCTAGCTGCGTCAGTTCTGTCCGTCTTGTGTAACAGATATAACAAACGTCTTGGTCTGTGTGCCAAATGGCATCCTATTCCCTATACTAGAGCACTACATTAGACAAGCCCATAGGAAGCTCTGGACAAAAGATATAGACACTGCAGCTCGCTCTCCCAAGAGGTTAAGTGGCTGATGCTATCGCTATTGCTAACACCAATCACTAACACTATCACTACTGCCAACACTATCGCTACTGCTAATGCTAATGTTAACTCAGACCAAGTCCCAGCTTGTGACCAGCACAACCCAGCAGCACAGTTTACACAGCAAACAGAGTGTTCAACCCTTAATTGACCCTTGACCCAGTGGCATTGACCCAGCTGCTCCGGTGGATACCTATTCAGACCGCCATGACCYCAAAATGACCAAGAATATCTTTCTCTTACGTCACCAGATCGGGTACCGTCCTTAAGGTACTCGTTTGGAAGCACATCATGACGCCGCAATTATCACCTTAACCTGGTCACATTGAACGTTAAGTTCATGGCTTAGTGTTAAGATCCAGGTCTGGAGACCTAGTCCCTAAATAGGGCTCCACTTTGGACCAGGGATGACAAATAGTGTTCCATTTGGAACGTGGACAGTGGTGATTTCCAGAACCCTAAAACCCTCGAAGSATAACTACATACAGTCTGAGGGGGAAGGTATCCACCATTCACTAGGGTTCTGTGTCAGTCTCTTATCTGTTATTACTGGGCTGTGCCTCAATCCATAAGGACGCTGCCTCTTGAGGAGGCAGGGAGAGGGAGGCAGCGAGCCTTTTGGAATGAGACACGGCCGTAGTGTTAATCCATCATCAGTTTATCCAGCCATCCATCACAACGACAGCTCTTTCAACATAGTTCCGCATTGCAGCTGTGGCTGTGTCCGATAGTGTTTTTCCACATCCCCCCCCCCTCTCTGTGTTCAAACAAACAAAGAGGAAATGTTGTTGTATTGAAGTTAAACTAAACAGGTGTTCCATTGAAGGACAGACACAACCTGGCATGGTACCTGGAGCCTAAAGCATTCAGGCCTTGACCTTTATTAGCTAAAAGAACGTTGCTTTGAATGTTTTCAACAACAACAAAAGAGCTGTTTGCCTGTTGCTTTGGAGTTAAGAGGTACGGACTAAAGGAGAGGGAGAAGGGGAGAGGTACGGACTAAAGGAGAGGGAGAAGGGGAGAGGTACGGACTAAAGGAGAGGGAGAAGGGGAGAGGTGCGGACTAAAGGAGAGGGAGAAGGGGAGAGGTACGGACTAAAGGAGAGGGAGAAGGGGACTCTTCAAACTAAATGAAAGATTACTTGAATGGCAATTAAAGCGAAGCTAAAAATAGTTGACTTCCTGTTGTGTGTGTGTGTGTCTGTGTCTGTGTGTCTCTGTGTGTGTGTGTGTGTGTGTAAGAAAGCAGGACCACCAGTGCTAGGTTGGCAGAACACCTGAAGCTAGTAGGTGTCGGCTGAGGCACTAAGTCTGTTGTCAACGTTCCAAATGGCTATTCCTATGTAGTGCACTACTTTTGACCAGGACCCATAGGCAACCCCATAGGGCTCTGGTCAAAGGTAGTGCACTATGACCAGGGCCCATAGGCAACCCCATAGGGCTTCTGACAGTGTGCCATGTGAGACGTTGCCATAGTTACAACCACTGAGGCGAGTCTGTTAGACCTTCTGTTTGAGGAATCCCAAATACTGTACTTTCTTATAGGCACAGATCTAGGATCAGCTTCAACTGGCCCAATCCTATCCCTAGCCATTTAGAGGGGAAAAACACAAAACTGGTCTTGGATCAGTGTGTAAAGGGGAAGCTCCGTCAGGCTTTCTAGTGATAGTCTCCTGCACCCTGCTGGTCAGGAGGGGGACTGACAGTTATACAGATTGTAACAGGGCCTGGTAAACTACAGCACTTCTTCTCCGTGTCCTGGTACTTAGTAGCCTGGTCCCAGATCAGTTCTTCCCTCTCCTTGGGACAATTTAGATTAGAACGAGTACTTTAGTAGCCTGGTCCAGAATCAGTTCTTACCTTCCTTGGGACAATTTTAGAGTAGAACGAGTACTTTAGTAGCCAGGTCCCAGACCAGTTCTTCCCTCTCCTTGGGTAGGCACATTTAGAGAATTGAGAAGCATGAGTACTGTTACGTAGTCTGGTCCAGATCAGTTCTTCTCTCCTTGAGACAATTTAGATAGAACTAGTACTTTAGTAGGCTGGTCCCAGATCAGTTCTTCCCTCTCTCCTTGGGACAATTAGATTAGAACGAGTACTTAGTAGCCTGGTCCCAGATCAGTTGTGCTCTTGCCAACTCCATAATTGTCAAGACATTGTCAGGACAAAATGTTTGGCATGACGATGAGTTACCATGATAAGCACAAACAGATGGCTAGTATTTGAGAAGCTGACTAGTGGAGCGTCAGCTGAGCTCATTCCCATCTGACAGACAGCTCAATAACAACTATGGACTCCTATGGGTTTGAGATACACAGATGAAGAGAGAGAAATGATGAACAATATCTAACCACCACCAACTGCAATGTCTGATTCACTCTCACACTAACTGTCAGTCATTCAAATCACGTCATCACAGTAGCACTCAGTCACTTCCAGTCATCATCAAGCTGATAGGTAATAGTGTGTAGTGATTGGTGGCGCGGGCAGAGTCATTGAGTCAGTTGGAGACAGAACCCCACAAACCCAACTCATGTCAGTCACTCTCATTCATCAATAGGGGTAGCCATAAATTCTGGTAACTTTCCCCAAAATTCCCAATTGGAATATTCCTCGAATCTGGAAGGAATGATCGGGAAATCCAGGAATTTTCCAACCGGGATTTCTTGAAAACTTGGGAATGTGGGGAAAGATACGGTTAATTTGTAACTCAGATAATCAACGAATCCCAACATCCACAAACAGACAGATGGTTGTATATCAGCGGAGGAAGCGGAACACTGAGCGTCTGTGGGTCAAACAAATGGAATGCAACAGAAAACTACACAAGGCAGGATGCAAAGCTGTGTGTTTGTGTTGTGTGTAGCCTGGCTTCTCATTGGCCCATAACGCAATAGTCCCCTCCACAGGGAAGAGGAAAAGCCAATCATTGGTAGCAGTGGCTGTCAGTCTTGTCGTCTCAGTACACTGCTTGAGCCTAGGGCCATGTTTTTCTCCGGCCGTTCAGTCAGTCGGGGAAATTAAACCCAGTCAGCAAAACCCAGCAAACACCACAAACAACAATAACTATTCATAACAACCAAAGCATCAGAGAAATAAAAGAAGCCCAAACGGGGTTAACAGAAAAACATTGACAGAAATATAGATGTTCCAAAGCACAAACTGCATGCAACAAATCAGTCAAATGTAGTAAACAAAAAGACAATTGCAGCCCAAAACCAGTCACACATCTTCCTTCAGCATGCACCGATCTCAACCCCAAAACCCAGGTTTCCCTGGCAACCGCCCCCCGGTCCTTATGACGACGGCTCCCGCCCCCCACCAAGCCCCACCCCCCAACGGAAGCAAGAAATGTTATTTCTTGGGTTTTATTTCCTGGTTACCCAGAGTGCTCTCTACCTGCGCACCGCGTGCTCGGAGACGCTGATGCTTCGGGAGCGGAAGGCGTCCATGGCCGACAGATCTCTCAGCTCTTTAACGGGAGAGCCGGTACTCGCCGCTACGCCCGCTGCCATTGACGCCTGCTGCTGCTGCTGCTGCTGCTGGTGGGCCTTCGCCATTTTGGCTGCCCGTAGACTGGGACCATGGCAACGTGGCAGGAGTGGAGGGTGGAAGGTGTGGGGGGGTAGGGGCAGGTTGGTGTGTGTGGGAAAGGGGGTGGGTGGAATTGTGTGTTGGCAAGAGGGACAGAGTAGGGGTGGGCGAGGGAGGTGAGGGCGGGGGGAGAGAGGYAACGGCCAACAGGAAACGGAAATCAGGATATGTCGCCCGTCACGTCAGAAACGGCCCCGAACGACCACCAGGTGACCAACGGAGACACRTCACGTGTGCGAGGGGATAGGGGGTGGGGCACGAAGGTCAAAGGGTCAGGGGATGAGCAGAAGAGAGTGTGCCAATAGCAATGGAGGGATCCAGGGTGTCACCGACCCCACCCCGAAACCACACCCACAACGCAGCACCCAGTCAGAGGAGGGGATGGGGGTCAAATCAACCAAAGAGTAAACAAAAACAAACAAACAAAAACAAGTTGAGAAAATTAACAGCAGTGAACACCATGAACAGAAAAAATCAGGAAGGAAGGAACAACTATAAAGCAATAGGGTAATAAACAGCATCAGCTTTTTCACAACAAACACAAAAACAAACTATTCCTGAAAGAAAATGAGACATCATCACATTGAGCAGCAAGAGGAGAAGCCGACGTTGCCATGACTGAGGAAGCATCCCAAAATGGCAACCTAGTCCCTCTACAGTGCACTACCCTATGGGTCAAAAGTAGTGCACTATMAAGGGAGTAGGGTGCCATTTGGGACACAGAKATCTGTTATAGAGGATGGACTCAGAGCAGGAGGGGTTAAAACCAACTGAAACAACCAACTGAAGACATCACCACGGTCTGAGGGTTAATATGAACCAACAGTGAACACAACAAGGTGGAAGGAAGAGGTTAAAAACATAACCAACAACAAATGATAGAACCAACTGACAGGAATGTGTAGGATGAAATGATAGAACCAACTGACAGGAATGTGTAGGATGAAGTGATAGAACCAACTGATACACACCACACACACCACCTACCTACAACACCACACACACTCTCTCTCGGTCTCTCTCCCTAACTCTGTGTGTTGTTCCCTCTCGCTCTCTCTCTCTCTCATGTTCTCTCTTATCCCTAACTCTGTGTGTGTTCCCTTCTCTCTCTCTCTCTCTCTCTCTCTCCTCTCTCTCTCTCTGTCTTCTCCCTAACTCTGTTGTGTGTTCGCCTCTCTCTCTGTGGTTCCAGAGACAGACTGGAAGGTGTAAGCTGGTTCTAGACAAGATGCCCTGGACCCTTACAGTATAAAGTCCTGGCTTGCTGTGCCTCTCCCTGCCCAGCATAGACCACGCCCTTTCTACACTCTGGTTCTAGGGTACACACTGTTACAGGTTCTTGGTTTTTCCATTTGTGTGTTTGAGGTTGGATGTTAGGTGTTATAGCTCTTTAGCACGTAGGGCCCGCCCACCGATTGGTGTCACCTCGTCAGCAGTATCGTTTCCACCTGTGCTGGTTTCCGTATCTCGTTAGAGGGAAGGGGTTTCACCTTGCTGTTGCCGTCTCGGTAGAGGGAAGGGTTTCACCTGCTACCTACACACACCTACCTAACCTCACCTACCTACATACACCACTGTCCTACCTACCTACCTACCTACCTACACATGCCGCCTGCCTACCTACCTACCTACCTACACCTACCTACACCACGCCTACAACCTACTACACACACCTACCTTTTCACCTGTGTTGGTTTCTGTCTCGTTAAAGGGAAGGGGTTGTCACCTGTGTGGCCCAGGCTTGCTATTTAACAGTGTCTGTCCCAGCCCTCAGTATCTTGAGAGGTGGGAGCGCCTTTAGTTGGGGGACGCGCCTCCCCTATAAGGATTAAAAATTCCAGACAAAACAACCCTTATCTGATCTGTTTAGTGGTGTGCTCATGGTGGGTGTTTTTAGGTTCCAGTCATTGTTGCCTCGTCAACTCTTGATGTGGACCCCCCCCAGACTACTTTCAGAACCCCTTCCCTGTTCTGTTTTGTGTTGTCGGGTTAGTTCCCCCTTCTGATGCCAGACATTATTTGGTTTTCCTTGCTGGGAATGTAACAACACACACAAATTATGTCACCTTTGATCTCTCTCCTGTCCCTCCCACTGACCATGGGATTTGATGCCCATCGTGTTTGTTTTGCTCTCTGTCTCTCTCTGTTCTCTCTCATGTTCTCTCTCTGTCTCTCTCTGTCTCTCTCGCTCTCTGTCCTCTCTCGCCTCTCTTCTCTCTCTCGCTTCTGTCTCCCGCTCTCCTCTCTCTGTCCTCTCCCTCTCTCTCTCTGCTGTCTCTCGCCTCTCTCTCTCTGTCTTCTCTCTCGCCTCTCTCTCTCTTGTTCTCTCTCTCGCTCTCTCTCTCTGTCTCTCTCTCGCTCTCTCTCTCTGGCTCTCTCATCGCTCTCTCTCTCCTCTCTCTCCTCTGTCTCTCTCTCGCCTCTCGCCTCTCTCTCTCTGTCCTCCGCTCTCTCCTCTCTCTACTCTGTCTCTCTCTCGCCTCTCTTCTCTCTGTCTCTCTCTCTCTCTCGCTCTCTCTCTCTGTCTCTCTCTCGCTCTCTCTTCTCGTCTCCTCTCTCGGCTCTCCTCTCTCTGTCTCTCCTCTTCTTCTCTCTTGCTCTCTCTGTCTTTTCATCTCTCTGTTTCTGTCTCTCTCTCTCTGGCTTGTCATGTCTGGTCTGTCTCTCTCTCTCTGTCTAGTGACAGAACCGTCTTATCTGAGCTCTGAAGAAGACTTCCAGATGGTTTCAGTCGTACTAGTCCAGCGCTGTAGTACCTGTTCTCACTGCTATCACATCATACCACAAACTACCTAGAACAGCCAGCACAGGTACACACACACACACACACACACACACACACACAACACCACCACACACACACACACACACACACTGAAATATGCAACCAAAACATTGTTTTGATTAAAGTGAAGAGCGTATTTCATTAGAAGCATTAGTCGACTTAGTTACATTTTAAACAAAAGCCTGCCCCCACCAAGTTTAAGCTTCAACAAACAGATGGAAAAACTATGAACCACATTGAACACATGAACACCTGCCCATTGCAGTTAACTCCCCCAATGGTTTGAAAAGTGGGAAGAATGTCAGCTGTCTCCTGCTGCTTAACTGCATGCTCAACTCCCCAATAATGAGGAATAGTCTCTGTTAGCAGCCGTCTCATTTAGTCAACACCTCACAACTCCAGCAAGCTGGTTTCCCCACTTTACCACAGAGAATGTAACTATTTCATGAGTTATATTCTACAGGTTGTAGCTTTCCAGTTTCTAGCTAGCCAGTGTGTTGACATTTTCATAGAATTTCCATGAGGAAAAAGCTGTGAGGAAAGCAACTCCCTTGGGCCACTCACGTTTAAAGCATAGTTCCACTAAAATAAAATCGTGACTTATTTCCACTTGTTTACTATTAGGCACTGTAGAGGTTAGAAGTGTGATAATAATCTTGCATTTGAGCACGTCCTCTTGTCTCAGCAGTGGAGACTTAGCAACAGCATGTTCATAGGTTTTCTGCTGATGGGGGGGGAGCGGAACAGATTACTATGGCTGGGTAAAAAGTTGCTGCCTGAATTTTAAATCACTATATACTGTGAGATGGCTGGTAAAACGTTGCTGCTGAATTTTAAATCACTAATACTTATGGCTGGTAAAAAGTTTGGTGCCTGAATGAAATCACTAGATACTCTGGCTGGTAAAAGTTGCTGCTAATTTAAATCACTAGATACTATGGCTGGTAAAAAGTGGCGGCTGAATTTACAATCCCTAGATACTTATGGCTGGTAAAAAGTGGCTGCCTGAATATAAATCACTAGATTACTATGGCTGTAAAAAGTGGCTTGAATTTAAATCACTAGATACTATGGCTGGTAAAAAGTGGGCTGCTGAATATAAATCACTAATACTATGGCTGGTAAAAAGTGCGCTGCTGCTGAATATAAATCACTAGAACTATGAGCTCGCGTAAAAGTGGCTGCTTGAATTATAAATCACTAGATACTGATGGCTGGTAAAGAAAGTGGGCTGTCGAATATAAATCACTAGATACTATGGCTGGTAAAAAAAGTGCTGCTGAATTTAAATCACTAGATTACTATGGCTGTAAAAAGTGGCTGCTGAATATAAATCACTTTAGATACTATGGCTGGTAAAAAGTGGCTGACTGAATATAAATCACTTAATAACTATGGCTGGTAAAAAAGTGCTGCTGAATATAAATCACTAGATACTATGGCTGCTAAAACAGTGGCTGCTGAATAAAATCACTAATACTATGGCTGGTAAAAAGTGGCTGGCTGAATATAAATCACCTAAGATACTATGGCTGCGGTAAAAAAGTGCTCTGAATCTAAATTCACTAGATACTATGGCTGGTAAAAATGGGCTGAATATAAATCACTAGGATACATATGGCTGGTAAATCCCTGCCCCCATGTTTGAGTGAAAGACAATTCCATTAATGGCATCCGCCGAGGTAGGCCTAAGTAGAAAATAAAAACATTTGGGCAAGTGACCATAATCCTCTGCAGGTAAAACGGCTTGAGCCTTTGAAGCTTCATCTCAATATCTATCATAAATAACATTCATCTTTTCGTCTTCTCTCTTGCCGTCCCTTCATCTCTGAGGAAGTTGCGTCCAGTGTCTGCTGAGGCAGGGCTGATCATAAAATAACATTATCTTGTTCTCTTCTCCTCTGCCTTTTTTGTTGTCTCTGTTCTACGTTTTTTGTTCCTCATCTGTATTTGGGTGTAATTTTCGTTGGGTTTGTCTGTTACTGTGAATCTTTTAATCCTAACTGTTTCTGATCCCGATTCATCTCTCAGATGGAGTTGGCCATGAATCTAGAGCCAGGCTGAATACCGTTGCCTGTGCCAAGCAGTGTGTGTTGCCCTGACAATGTCACCGTGAAGATGCCTGACACATTATTAAACCTCTCCCCGCCACTCATCGTCAAGCTGACGCAAACATCTCGGCAACCGTCGCCATGCGTCGCCCCATGCTGGAATTCCTGTCAGTTGAGAACACACCCTAGTTTACACCGCCTGATAGATGGAAGCCATCAGAGAACAGGATCTGTATATACAGGAAGTTAGATCAGCCAATATTGTGTGAGGATTCTTTCTATTTCATTGCCTCATTCAGTTCAGATAATGTAACATATGAGAACACACCTAATATCTCTCCTCACACAGTTCATTTATAGAGTTTTTGTCTTTACAGGGAAGATAACTTGTTCAGTTGTAGAATTAGTGACCCTATTACACTCCTTACCTGTTTGATGATGGTGCCACATGACAAGGTTAAGATTATGTCATGCTAACTGTGTGGTGTTGTGTTGTGTTGTAGCTCTGGTGGCGCTGCCATCATCTCTCAAATGCTTACTTTGTACAGCGCAGTTACGTTCAGTTGTGTTTGCCATCTCCCTGGCCCTACACCAACCCCTCCAAGTGATAACCCGATACACCACACCCACCACGTGCAAACACATATGTATGCACGCTTCACACACACGCTCCTCTGCGCGTTTTCTACCTCTATCCATTCTAACTCCTCTCTCTCCCCCATACCCTCCTCTCTATCTTCTCTAACCCCCTCTCCCCTCTCTCTCTCTCTCTCTCCTCTCTCTCTCTCCAGGTTTAACCAGTACATTGTGTCGTTGCTCAACATGTCATTCTCCATTGGTTATCCGCTGCAGACCTCACCTTCAGAAAGGACTTGTTGCAGCTACACACCAAGTTAGGGTGTGTTCTCTGTGTTTACACGTTTAATAATCTACCTGTTTCCTGACTCATTTTCCTGGTAACCACTCCCTCTCCTTTCTACTTTCTCCTCTTCTTCTCTCTTCTCCTCTTTCTCTCTGCCCTCTCCCTCTCTCTCTCCCTCTCTCTCAGGGTCTGCGCTCTAATGCTCTGATTGCCGTTTGATGACAGCAAGGACACTTTCAGAGCAGCTTCGTTTCGCGGCCCGGGGCCCAAAACCAGCCTTTTTTTTTCAAATGAGAGGCCCAAGAGGTACACACACAACACACACACACACACACACACACACACACACACACACACGCCGGTCACATGACTGCTCATTAAATCTTGTGACCGCATGCCTTACAGCGAGGTTGGATTGTTCAAGGTAACACAAACTCAGCATGACTGTCTGTTGTGGTGTGATGGTTGTTTTGTTTCCCACAGGTAGCGATTGGTGACGTTTTGTGGTTTGTTTTGTTGGTAAATATTCTGTTGGTTGTTGTTTCTCAACCTTCACACACATTATTACACAAGATACACAAAGAGGTGGAGAGAGAGGAGTTGGTCTTCCCTTTCTCTTTCTCACCTTTGTGTCGGTGTCGTGCCTGACGAGTGTCATCGTACCACACTCCTCTCCTCTCCTCTTCTCCTCTCTCCTCGCTCCTCCTCACCTCTTTCTCTTGAGATCAAAGGTGTTTGACTGCAATCTTTTAAGAGATGGCTCAGAGAAATTAATCCCCAAATAAATCCCGTTTATAAAATCTTATAAATAAAAGCTAATAATTAAATCCTGAACCCCTCCCACCCTAAAATCCCTACCCCCTTCCCATAACCAGCCCCCCCCCCCCCCCTGCCACCCTAATGGTCCCTTGAGTTGTCAATCCCAAAATCCCTAGGCTACCCCAGCTTTGGAATTTCTGTCATAATCAAGTCCTACCTGACTTGACATCGTTCTAGAAGCGCTCTTTTTTAATTCTGTGATCAAGTTGACTTATCCACCAATGTTGACCACTGGGACTTGGCCCAACCCCCCCCCCCCCCTCCCTTGTTTCCTCCTTCTTTCTTTGTTTCTGAGGAATTTAAACTTAACAGAAAACTTCCTCCCACTCCCACCATTCACTTCCCCTTGCTTTTTTTCTGTGTGACTTTTGGGGGCTAAGAGTAGATTCTCGCTCCTGCTTTCTCCTCTCCTGCTTTCCCTCCTCTCTTTCTTTGGCGCCCCAAACCATGTCACTTCCTGATCTCTTTGTTGCCCTCCATGACGACTCCCATGCTCCCCATAGTAACGCACATAGTAACAAGCACACTCCCATGTTAAACTCTTCCAATAGCAACACATAATAACATTCTATCTTAGGCCTCTGTTACTGAACCCCACCCCTCCGACCCAACCTAACCCTGCCCTACGACCCCCACCGTCCATACCCCCTAACCCTTACTGACCCCACCGGCCCATACCCCCTACCCCCTGGACTGACCCCCACCCCTCCGACCCAGACCCCCTAACCCGTTACCTGACCCCCTCCGACCCAGACCCCCCTAACCCTTACTGACCCCCACCGACCCAGACCTCCTAACCCTGTTTACTGACCCCCTCCGACCCAGACCCCTAACCCCTTACTGACCCCCCAACCCTCCGACCCCAGACCCCCTAACAGTACTGACCGCCACCGTCCAGACCCCCTAACCCTTACTGACCCCCTCCCTCCCAGACCCCCTAACCATGTACTGACCCCCACCCTCCCAGACCCCCTCTAACCCTGTATGACCCCCCTGGCCCAGAACCCCTAACCCGTCCTGACCCCTCCCTCCCAACCCCCAACCCAGGTCCTCTACCCCCTCCCTCCCAACCCCCCTACCCGCGTCCTACCCCCCTCCCTCCCAGACCCACTAAACCCTGCTACTCCCCCCCTCCCTCCCAGAACCCCCTAACCCGGTCCTGACCCCCCTGGCCCCAGACCCCCGAACCCGTCCTGACCCCCCTGCCCAGACCCCTAACCCCGGCCTGCTCCTGGTATACTCTATCTACTGTACGTCTGTAGGAGTTGGGAGAGATGCATGAAGGTTCGAAGAAACACATGTAAGATGGTCCGTAATGATAATAAACCGATCATTGTACCAGGGCCCTTCAGCTTGTAGCCTACTTTGATAAAATGACCGCTTTTAAAGACAAAGCACGTTAGGCATCATTAGTAGATATTGTCACCCATGAAACGTTGTTTTTCCTGTAACTTCTCCTCTCTAGTGCTTACAGAAGATCCACTATGTCATTAGACAGATGACAAGTGTGCGTAGTATATAAACCTCGTTAGTTAGACAGTAGATCATGATTATGGTCTTGTGTTTTTAGATCACCGTGCTCTACTCCACCAACCTGCCTTCATCCTACCACCATCTTTCAGTCGTTCTGTTTCATCCACACATCCCCTTTCCAGTGTCTATCACTTCATCCTACACTTCCTTTCAGTGTCTTCGTTTCAGCCTACACCATTCCTCCTTTCATGTTCATCACTTCATCCTACACATTCCTTCAGTTGGTCTATCATTTCTCCACACATTCCTTCAGTGGTCTATCACGTCATCCTACACATTCCTCTTCAGTTGGTTCATTCATTCACTCCTACACATTCCCTTTCAGTTTTCTATCATTTCAGTCCTACACATTCCTGGTCAGTTGGTCTATCATTGCATTCCTACACATTCCTGTCAGTTCCCTGGTTCTATCATTCATCCCCCTCCATACACATTCCTTCCCTCAGTTGTTTATCATTCATCCTACCCACATTCCTTCAGTTT